>NC_057812.1:697757469-697766870 GCF_018294505.1 Triticum aestivum | reverse complement strand
TCTAACCGATCCCCTAAAAATAGCGGAGGATCCGGTGGTGTAAACCCTTAGTGGAGTATTTTTACTCCACTAAGATTTCGCAGGACCTAGCCGATCCCCTATATTTAACGGAATAAACACAAATTGGCATAAATCCAACATAGATTCAACCGGAATTTACATACATTTAAACATAAGTTCCAACATAGCTTCTACCTAGTCTTGACAATCGAAATTTAAACTTAAACCTAAACTAAACTTAAATCTGTCCATGGAAGAAGTCGAGTCAATCTTGCCTCGACATGCATGCCACCGCCCATTGGGTCCGGATTGTTGCCGTCTTTGTCGCTGTCGAGGAAGATCGATCCGCCACCACTCCCCGGATTCGAACTCCTCGTCATGACCCTCGTTGCCGCCGTCTTGCATCTCGTCGTCGCCGCCTTGCAGAGAGTGATATATTTTTACTCGGCCACCGAGTGATGGAGTAAATATAAAGATATTCACAGCGACTGAGTATAATATTTACTTCATTGGGGATCGGTTAGGTCCTGTTTAGAGGAGTAAAATGGAATTTTACTCCTCTAACCCATTATTGGAGATCAGATAGAAATGCCGTAAGGCTTGAAAAAGGACCAGAAGGGATATATAGGGAAAGTGAAGCCATTGAAATGAGCGTTGTGCAAAAAAGAGAAATCTTGAGCTTTTCAACACATGATACTGTTCATCCACCTAGATTTGTCTTTTTCGCACAGGTCGCGTTTCAAAGTATTTCATTCTGAAATTTTATACACACACACGCCTCACATCCTTGTTTACTTATACAAAAAAATTAGATTCTTTTGAACCCAAAATTTTTGAGATTTGAAATTTTCAAAAAATCGGCCTTCATGGAGGCCAAGAGCCAAATGTCCGCTGTCCGTATGTAGTCTATATTAAAATCTCTAAAAAAAGGCTATATTTAGAATTGGGAGAGTATTTGATATAATATCTCTTATTCCGGCAACTGATTAATGCTCATCGAAAGGATTGGTACACTCATCCGCAAAAAGAAAGGAGTGGTAGACTCGTCATAAGAGAACACTGCCAAGTTAATCTCGCGAGATTTCCCACAACTGGGAACTGCCGAGTGCAGACTGTAGAGGCCCTAATTGTTTCTCATTTCCAGATCTCGCCGGCGCCTTGCCGGATCGTGTCCGCCTCCCCAAGGCGAAGACTTCTCCTCCTGGGTCTCCGGTTGTGTCGCCTCCGCTAGGCTCAAGCTTCTCCTCTTGGGAAGGCGATGAAGCTGTAGCACGCCGGAGCGCCCTAATTTTTTCTTCGTTTCCAGATCAAGTTCGCCTCTTTCTTCGTTCCTAACATCCTCGAGCCTCATCAGATCGTGTTCGCCTCCTTCGTCCGACCCATCTGCTCCTGGCTTCCAGATCGTCTTCGCCTACGCCAAGACCCTCTTCTCCTGGGACGGGGATCAAGCACGCCGGAGCGCCATCTTCCCCGACACAGCCACACAGGTGAGCAGCTTCTCCGCCCAAACTGATCGCTGTCAGATCTCTCCTGTCCGGCCCGGTTTCCTCGTTTTTCACTCATCTCCGTTGGGGCTCAGATCTCGTCTGTATTCCTGCAGAGAGGCGATGGATCACGCTCGCCATGCCGACATAGTTCGACCGCCATAGTCGCTGCTGGATCTGCGGTCTCCAGTCCCAGGTAAACCGGACTTCGCCTTCCTCCTGTACTTTTCTTATTTGTTTCCTTAATTCAAGCCGCTTGCCGGAGCAGTTAGCTGTGTGTGCAGACGCTCCACCCTCCACCTGGTTTCTTGGCTTGTACGAGTACTTACTAAATATTTTTCTGATTCATTTCAGTCCAACGGAGCACCATGCCAGACTGGAGAGGCGACACCCAGCTCGGGGACCTTCCCAAGGAGTTGATTGACAGCATACTCGTCCTGTTGCCGTCCAAGGACGTCGGCCGCTGCCGGGCCGTCAGCAAGTCGTGGCGCAGTATCACCTCCAGGTCTGAATTCATGCTTGAACACCATCGCCGCCAGCCGTCGCTCCCCATCATCAATGGGCAGGGCTGGCCTTCGAGTTTCGTCCTCTTCCGCCAGGCCGGCACCAGTTCCTCCAATCAAAAGCTCTGGCCATTCAACCCAGGCACCAGATTCCATTCAGATAGTTGCCTCCAGGGGACTTGTGATGGCTTGATCATCGTCAACTGGGGATCCCGGTTATACGTCTGCAACCCGGTCATCCGCAAACATATTCTCCTACCACAGCCTCAAGCTGGGCAAGCCTACAACCGATTAAGCGGTTTCTACCGGCACCATCTAACCAGAGAACACAGGGTTCTCTTGGTCTCAACTCCATGTCAGGGTAAATCCAACTTATATGTCATCACGGTTGGCTCTATGGAGCCGAGACATGTCACAGTGAAAATGCCAGTCGTCCTGTCATCTTATGTGGAACATAGGTTCCTGGTTAGGCTGCTCCCTGGGTCCTATTGTCCACCACCAGCCCAGCACCGTGGTAGCCTACACTGGTGCCCTCCTTGTGGTGCTGGTGATATTCCCAGAGGCATTGGAGACATTATTGTGTTTGACACAGAAGCCGAGTCATTCCGATGGATGCACACTCCTGCCCAGCCATACTCTGATAAGAAGTTGTTTGAGATGAAGGGGGAACTTGCTTTCTGGAGCGGCAGATACTCCAGCTCGAATATCGGTTTAACAGGCATCGATGTCTGGGTGATGCAGGATTACAAGGTCGGAATATGGGGTTTCCAGTACCGGATGGACCTCTCATCGTTGGAGGCATCACGACAACTATATCTATCTTCTTACAAATAGAAAAAGAAAACACCACTTCGTCAAGCACTACAATGGTTCAACGATGTGGTTCTGCTCCACGAGCGTGAGCTGCTAATAAGGTTTAATTCAGAACATGTGCTGCGCTGCGACACTGATGGTAAGTTTTTAGGTATGGTGAACATTGGGAAGAGTCAATATCGCATGATGCTCACCCAGTACTACCTCAGTGAGAGCATTATTCCAATTCCCTCCAATGATATGCAAGAAGATGACGAAGTGCCTCCATTCATAGGGCATATCTAAATGTTTGCGACTTCTGGTTTGTTTTATCCTTGGAATTTGGACATGCCATTTTGGATGGTTGAGGACTTGCAGTAGCAGTTTGCTGTCATCAGCTGCTGCTTATTAATTATGATGCCATGAACATCTTCCTAGTGCTCTGAACTGTGGAGTATCTATATATGCTATTGAAACCTTTTCTACTGTTCATTGCTGCTCCAAATTTTAGTTTTGTTTCACATATTTCTATCTATGTATGTCTGTTCTTGCGTGTTAGTCGCTGAAATGGTTATTCGGTATTTCTCCTTTCAAGGCTGCAGGTATTTCGATCTTTTTTATTCAGAACGAAATTTGGTGCAAACACTCGGTCCTACTAAGTTTTTTTTTTGGAATGCAATTTGGTCAAAGCTATCAGAGTAGTACTCCTACTTGCTATGCTTTTGCTTAGCTGTGTACATTATACCCCGCAATCAGCACACAATTTTTATTGTTGAAATTGTCCTTCATTTTTACTTCAGTGCTGATATGATTAAAGAGAAACTTGGTACTGTCATGTACTTCAGTAGCAAGTTGCTGCTTTTTTTGCAACCAGTGTTTTTGGTACTTTTAAGGTAGTAGCGAGCTGAAAATGCGCTCCTCTGGAGAAAGATAGATGTGCTGATTAATTGTTCATTATAGCTAGCTAAGGATTTTTCCTTGCTCAGTTCGACCGTTCTAAGACCCATCAATAATTCTTCTCATGTAGATAATCCTTCCAATGATGATATGAAACTGGACCTCCGCAATTCTACTGTTTCGTCCATGTAACTAAAGTGACGAATATAACACCTAGAAAAGGAAATTTAGTACTATAACCTTCTCTTGTTTCCAGAGAAAAAAGTATCTGCCCCTTCCCGTACCTGAACCCCAGCTCCCCAAGATTATCCCTCTCCGGATGCACCCTCGCTACTTCATCAGTTGTGGCACCAATTCGGTCAGCCAACCGATTGCAGCAGGAGAACACATCATCATGGATGTCGTCGAATTTCATGTTAGGAAAATGAGATGCATGATGAAAAATCATTAGATATATAGACTGACAAGCTCGAGAAAGCGAACCGTTGAAGGCAAAGAATTCAAGGCTTACTCTTACATTTGAGCTGCTTGGTATGGACGTGTTCAGTTGGATTTTTTTTTGCGGGGAGTTGGAGACCGGTGGAGACGAGAGGGCTGTTATATAGGAGGAAAATGACTGGTTTGTTTTCATACACAAGTAGAAAAGAGGGCTTTGGTTCAGGCCGGGTCAGCCCATTAGTCCCGGTTCAGTCCAGAACCGGGACCCATGGGGGCATTGGTCCCGGTTCGTGAGGCCAGGGGCCTGCCGGGCCTCGTGGGGGCATTGGTCCCGGTTCGTCTGGCCCCTTTGGTCCCGATTGGTGGGACGAACTGGGATCAATGGGCCTCGCTCCTGGCCCACCACCATTGGTCCCTGTTGGTGGCTTGAACCGGGACCACAGGCTTCCCTTTGGTCCCGGTTCATGCCACGAACCGGGACCAATGAGGTGCCTATATATACCCCTCGCCTGCGAGCAGAGCACCCCGGTGCTCTGTTTTTCTCTGGCCGGCGATGTGAGGGCTCTGTGGTGCTCTAGCTCACCTCCTATGCACATGAGGTGTTCGATGAAATGCCCGATCCACACTAGTTAAGCTTTCTCCTCTCGAAGCTCGACCTCAAAGCTCCATTTTTCTCGAGATTTGTCTACGTTTAGCGGCCCGTCATGTCTCATTCCCGTCTTCTCCGCCGTCGATCGCCCGCACCGATCTCGTCACCGGCACCACCATGGTGAGCCTCTTGTTCTTATCTTCTTTCTGAAAGAAAAAAATTCTTACTTTAGATAGATACTTGTCTAATTTTCTTACTTTTATTATTGCTTGTTATTATATAGTGTGATGGTTTTGGTACCCGCCCTCGTCCTGGCTATGATTCGGATGTGGTATATATTATCTTTTTATAACTATTTGGTTCATTTATTGTTTATGACAATTATGCCCACCAACGTGCATAAATTTTATTTATCTAGGAGGTAGTTGAACCGGAAATTTCAACCGACCCTATTGTCAAGAGGTTAAATTTAGTTGAAGAAGAAAACAATTACTTGAAGGAAAAAATAAAAAAATGAGGAGGAGAAGATGATATTGGAGTTGCATGTTGTGGATGTCGTCGATGATCACAAGATCAAGATGGATGCAATGCGGTTGAAGATGAGAAAGATTAGAAAATATGTCATTCATACCGAGGCTTGGTATCATTATGCCGTTGGATCAATTGTTACCTTGGTTGCGATTATGATCGCATTTGTTTTCGCATTGAAATGTTTTACATAGTTTCAATGTATGGTTTAATTAATTAGATGTTCTGGAGAGCTATATGTTGTTAGATGAGAACTATGTATGTACTTTGGTTTTAATGTGATGATGAACTTCTATTAATTTGGTCACTTAATTATCTATTCATGATGTTCTGTAATGGTTTTTGACACACTTAATTATATATAATACACGCAGATGAACCGGCAATGGATGTACGGTGACAGATACACCTCCAAGTACATTAAGGGCGTGCATGATTTTCTCGAAGTGGCTGAGGCAAACAAGCAGAATGGTTTTATGTGTTGTCCATTCCCTAAATGTGGGAATATGAAGTCTTACTCTGACCGGAAAATCCTTCACGCCCACCTGCTTTACAATGGTTTCATGCCACACTATAATGTTTGGACGAGGCACGGAGAAATAAGGGTTATGATGGAAGACGATGAAGAAGAAGAGGATGATGACAACTATGTGCCCCCTGAATACGGTGATGCTGCACCGGGGGAAGCTGCTGAAGATTAAGAGGAACCAGACGATGTGCCCAATGATGCTGCAACGGGGGAAGCTGCTGAAGATCATGAGGAACCAGACGATGTGCCCAATGGTGATGATCTCCGCCGGGTCATTGTCGATGCAAGGACGCAATGCGAAAGTCAAAAGGAGAAGTTGAAGTTCGATCGCATGTTAGGGGATCACAAAAAGGGATGTACCCCAATTGCGAAGATGGCAACACAAAGCTCGGTACCATACTGGAATTGCTGCAGTGGAAGGCCGAGAATGATGTGCCTGACAAAGGATTTGAGAAGCTACCGAAAATATTGAAGAAGAAGCTTCCAAAGGATAACGAATTGCCTGACAGTACATACGCAGCAAAGAAGGTCGTATGCCCTCTAGGATTGGAGGTGCAGAAGATACATGCATGCCCTAATGACTGCATCCTCTATCGCGGTGCGTACAAGGATCTGAACGCATGCCCGGTATGCGGTGCATTGTGGTATAATTAAGATCAGATGAGATGACCCTGGTGATATTGACGGCGAGCCCCCCAGGAAGAGGGTTCTTGCGAAGGTGATGTGGTATGCTCCTATAATACCACGGTTGAAATGTCTGTTCAGAAACTAAGAGCATGCCAAGTTGATGCGATGGCACAGTGAGGACCGTAAGAAAGACGGGAAGTTGAGAGCACCCGCTGACGGGTCGCAGTGGAGAAAAATCGAGAGAAAGTACTGGCCTGACTTTGCAAGTGACCCAAGAAACGTATGGTTTGGTATTACTCCTTTCGGGGAGCAGAGCAACAATCACAGCACCTGGCCCGTGACTCTATGTATGTATAACCTTCCTCCTTGGATGTGCATGAAGCGGAAGTTCATTATGATGCCAATTCTCATCCAAGGCCCTAAGCAACCCGACAACAACATTGATGTGTTCCTAAGGCCATTAGTTGAAGAATTTTTACAGTTGTGGAATGGAAATGGTGTACGTACGTGGAATGAGCACAAACAGGAGGAATTTAACCTGCACGCGTTGCTGTTTGTAACCAGCAACGATTGGCCCGCTCTCAGTAACCTTTCAGGACAGACAAACAAGGGATACCACGCATGCACGCACTATTTAGAAGAAACTGAAAGTATATACCTGGACAAATGCAGGAAGAATGTGTACCTGGGCCATCGTTGATTTCTTCCGACCAACCATCAATGTCGAAAGAAAGGCAAGCATTTCAAAGGCGAGGCAGATCACCGGAAGAAGCCCGTCATGCGTACCGGTGATCACATACTTGCTATGGTTAATGATTTACACATAATCTTTGGAAAGGGTCCCGGGGGACTAGCTGTTCCGAATGACGCTGAGGGACACGCACCCATGTGGAAGAATAAATCTATATTTTGGTACCCTACTGGAAAGACCTAGAGGTCCGCTCTTCAATCGACCTGATGCATGTGATGAAGAACCTTTGCGTGAACCTGCTAGGCTTCTTGGGCATGTATGGGAAGACAAAAGATACACCTGAGGCGCGGGAGGACCTGCAATGTTTGCACGAAAAAGACGGCATGCCTCCGAAGCAGTATGAAGGTCCTGCCAGCTACGCTCTTACGAAAGAAGAGAAAGAAATTTTCTTTGAATGCCTGCTCAGTATGAAGGTCACGACTGGCTTCGCGTCGAATATAAAGGGAATAATAAATATGCCAGAGAAAATGTTCCAGAACCTGAAGTCTCATGACTACCACGTGATTACGACGCAACTGCTTCCGGTTGCATTGAGGGGGCTTCTACCGGAAAACGTCCGATTAGCCATTGTGAAGCTATGTGCATTCCTCAATGAAATCTCTCAGAAGGTGATCGATCCACAAATCGTACCAAGGCTAAGGAGTGATGTGGCGCAATGTCTTGTCAGTTTCGAGCTGGTGTTCCCACCATCCTTCTTCAATATCATGACGCACGTCCTAGTTCATCTAGTCGACAAGATTGTCACTCTGGGGCCCGTATTTCTACACAATATGTTCCTCTTTGAGAGGTTCATGGGAGTCCTAAACAAATATGTCAGTAACCGTGCTAGGCCAGAAGGAAGCATCTCCATGGGCCATCAAACAGATGATGTCATTGGGTTTTGTGTTGACTTCATTCCTGGCCTTAAGAAGATAGGTCTCCCTAAATCGTAGTATGAGGGGAGACTGACCAGAAAAGGCACGCTGGGAGGGGCCTCAATAATATGCAGGGACAGATATTCTTGGTCTCAAGCACACTACACAGTTCTACAGAACTCTACCTTGGTGACCCCGTATGTCGATGAACACAAGAACAGTTTGCGCTCCAAACACCCGGAGCAGTGCTACGACTGGATTACATGTGAACACATCAGGACTTTCAGCAGTTGGTTGGAAACACGTCTCAGAGGTGACAACACTGTTTGTGATGAGCTGTACTTGTTGTCCAGGGGACCATCTTTGACTGTATTGACTTACAAAGGATACGAGATAAATGGGAATACATTTTACACGATGGCCCAAGATCAAAAGAGCACCAACCAAAACAGCGGTGTCCGCTTTGATGCACCAACCGAGAGGGGAAAGGACACATATTATGGTTACATAGTGGACATATGGGAACTTGACTACGGACATGATTTTAAGGTCCCTTTTTTTAAGTGCAAACGGGTCAATCTGTCAGGAGGCGGGGTACAGGTAGACCCACAGTACGGAATGACAACAGTGGATTTGAAAAATCTTGGGTACACTGACGAACCATTCGTCCTAGCCAATGATGTGGCACAGGTTATCTATTTGAAGGACATGTCTACCAAACCGAGAAAAAGAAAAGATAAGGAAGCGAATACATCATACAATAAGGCAAAGCGCCACATAGTTCTTTCAGGAAAAAGGGACATCGTGGGAGTGGAGGGCAAGACAGACATGTCTGAAGATTATGAAAAGTTTCATGAAATTCCTCCCTTCAAAGTCAAGGATGACCCAAGCATCCTGATAAACGATGAAGATTATCCATGGTTATGGCGCAATAAGAAAATGACACAAGCGAAGAAAAAGTGAAGACTTTCTCCGGCAACTATTATGATGATACCATGCCAACTTTGTAACAGACGAGTATGATACTATTGTCCGTTTTGTACATGCACATGCTATGTGGGTGAAATTATGATACCATGCCAACTTTCAACTTTTTCAGAGTCCATTTGAAATGCTCTAAAACTAATGGCACTAACAGAAAGTTTATAATTTTTCTGACCTAAAAGCAAAAAGAGTTAAAAAAATAAAGCAAAAAACAAAAGAAAATAAATAATGCAAAAAAACAAAACAAAAAAACTGGAAACAAAACTATTTTTGTAGTAAAGTTAATCACAAACTTGTGATTCACACAAATTTCAAAGAATTCAAATTTTAACTACTTAAATTTGAAAACTAATGGCACTAACAGAAAGCTTATAATTTTTCTAAAACTAATGGCACTAACAGAAAGTTTATAATTTTTCTGACCT
>NC_057812.1:697756044-697757242 GCF_018294505.1 Triticum aestivum | reverse complement strand
AAATAATGCAAAAAACAAAACAAAAAACTGGAAAAAAACTATTTTTATAGTAAAGTTAATCACAAACTTGTGATTCACACAAATATCAAAGAATTCAAATTTTAACTATTCAAATTTGAAAACTAATGGCACTAACAGAAAATTTATAATTTTTGTTACCTAAAAAATAATTAATAAAACTTTAATAAAATAAATAAAAATAAAACAATAAGTATTTTGTTGTAAGTAGAAACAAAATAAAATAAATAAAGCAACAAAGAAAACAAAAAAAGTGCCACCTACTGGGCCCCCACGGCCTGAATACGACTATAAACCCTTCCATGGGCCAGGGTTCAGGCCAGTAGGCCCACAGGCACACAGCGTATGGTTAGGCCCGAAAGCCTACAATTGAGAGGAGCTCGAGAGGGTGGGTGCAGCAGCGCTTATAAACCACTCTCGAGCTCTCTCAGCTAGCGAGGTGGTACTAAACTTTTGACGCGGGGCAGCACAAGGTCTTTGGTCCCAGTTGGTACCACCAACCGGGACTAAAGGGGGCATTGGTCCCGGTTCGTGGCACCAACCGAGACCAATGCTCCTCACCCCTGGCCCATGACCATTAGTCCCGGTTTGTGACACAAACCGGGACTAAAGGGTTGGTCCTCGTTGCGGGCCGAGTTTAGTCCCACTTCGCCAACCGAAGGGGGCTCACATCGGTTTATAAGCCCTTCCCTCTCTGCCTTGTTGAACTCCTGTGAAAGTGAAAATAGATGCCCTTATAGAGAAAAGTTTAACCTAAATTCAGAGTGAATTTCTCTGAAATTTATAGAAATTTACTATGAATTTAGGTTGAATTTTCTCTATAAGCGCATCTATGCTCATTTTTTTAGTAAGTTAATCACAAACTTGTGATTCACACAAATTTCAAACAATTCAAATTTTAACTATTCAAATTTGAAAACTAATGGCACTAACAGAAAGTTTATAATTTTTATAAAACTAATGGCACTAGCAGAAAGTTTATAATTTTGCTAACCTAAAAGCAAAAAAGAATTAAAAATTAAAGCAAAAAACAAAAGAAAATAAATAATGCAAAAAACAAAAAAAACTGGAAAAAAAACTATTTCTATAGTAAAGTTAATCACAAACTTGTGATTCACACAAATTTCAAACAATTCAAATTTTAACTATTCAAATTTGAAAACTAATGGCACTAAAGTTT
>NC_057812.1:697755317-697756034 GCF_018294505.1 Triticum aestivum | reverse complement strand
AATAGAAGAAAAAAACTATTTTTATAGTAAATTTAATCACAAACTTGTGATTCACACAAATTTCAAAGAATTCAAATTTTAACTATTCAAATTTGAAAACTAATGGCACTAACAGAAAGTTTATAATTTTTCTGACCTAAAAGCAAAAAGAATTAAAAAATAAAGCAAGAAACAAAAGAAAATAAATAATGCAAAAAACAAAACAAAAAAGCTGGAAAAAATAAAGATAGCAACATTAAGTATTTTGTTGTAAGTAGAAACAAAATAAAATAAATAAAACAACAAAGAAAACAAAAAACAAAAAAGTGCCACCTACTGGGACCCATGGCCTGAATACGACTAGAAACCCTAGCATGGGATAGGATTCAGGCCCGCAGGAGGCCCAGTAGGCCCACAGGCAGATCAAGTGGCTTTAGGCCCATAAGCATGCATTTGAGAGGAGCTCGAAGTGGTCAGCGCAGCAGCGCTTATAAACCACTGTCGAAGCCTCTCGGCTAGCGAGGTGGGACTAAACATCCCACCGCACCGCGCCAGTTCTAGCACAAGGCCTTTGCTCCCGGTTGGTGCCACCAACCGGGACTAAAGGGGTGCATTGGTACTAGTTCGTGGCATCAACCGGGACCAATGCCACCCTTTTGTCCCGGTTGGTGCTACCAACCGGGACCAAAGGCCGCCGCTTCCAGCCCTTTGGGCTACTGAAAAGAGGCATTTGGTCCC
>NC_057812.1:697740877-697754969 GCF_018294505.1 Triticum aestivum | reverse complement strand
ATGCGCCCCGGCCCGCGCGCCCCCGTCGTTGCCGTCGCCCTGCGTCGCCCCCTTCCTCGCCAGCTGTCGCCCCTGCCCCGTCGTCGTCCTCGCCGCCGAACGCGTGCCCCTTGCCCCGTCGCCGTCCTCGCCGCCGAATCGGCGCCCCTGCCCCTCCCTTGGTCCGGCCGGCGCCGCCCCTCCCATGTTCCTTTTTTCATATATTATATGCTTGTTTTTTCAGATTATATATATATATATATATATATATATATATATATATATATGTGAGTATATGTATTGTGTATGTTGCTTCTTTTCAGATTTTTTTCATATATATGATGATTTGTATTCAGAAGAAGAGGAGAGGAAGAAAAGGAAGAGGAGAAGAAGAGGGGAGGAGGAAAAGGAAGAGGAGAAGAAGAGGAGAGGAAGAAAAGGAAGAGGAGAAGAAGAAAGGAATAGAGGAGAAGAAGAAAAAATAGAAAAAAATTCTATTTTTTCTTCTTCTACTCTCTATTCGTTTCTTCTTCTCCTCTTTTTCTTCTTCTTTTTTTTCTTTGATCTTCCCCTCTATTCCTTTCTTCTTATCCTCTTTTTATTTCTTCTTCGTCTTTATTTTTTATCGGGTCTGTCGTCGTCAATATACCCCGTGTCCCGATAACTTCAACACGAGGGGGGTTCGACCTACCCCCTCCCCGATAATATTATTTTCCCATGTATGTATGCAAAAGTTACATTTTTTGAAAAGTTTTATATATCTAGCTAGGAAAGGAAGAAGAAGAAAAAGAATGAGAGGAAAAAGGAAAATAAGAAGAGGAAGAAAGGAGAAGAAGAGGAGAGGAAGAAGAGGAGAAATAAATAAGAAGAAGAAAAAAGAAGAAAAAGAAGAGGAGAAGAAGAAAGGAATAGAGGAGAAGAAGAGAAAATAGAATATTCTATTTTCTCTTCTTCTCCTCTTTTTTTCTTCTTTTTTTTTCTTCAATCTTCTCCTCTATTAATATCTTCTTCTCCTCTTTTTATTTCTTCTTCGTCTTCTTATTTTTTATCGGATATGTCGTTGTCGATATACCCCGTGTCCCGATAACTTCAACACGAGGGGGGGTTCGACCTACTCCCTCCCTGATAACATTATTTTCCCATGTATGTATGTCATCGTTGTCGATATAACCCCCTCCCGGATAACTTCGACCGTGATAACTTATACCACGGGAGCACCCCCCCCTCCCGGCCCTCTCGCTCGACCAAAACTCTCGAGGACACCCAAACCCTAGAAGAAAAAAACGATGTCGGTCTCCTACCCCCTCCCGCCGTGCCCCTACCCTTGAAGCGTTGCCGAGGCCACCCCAAACCCGAAATAAGCTAGGTCTACATTTGCCACTAATAATATCCACATGCTGTCATGTTTGTGTAATAATTGCCATGTTGTAATATTTGCAGAAACAATGGAGTTCGAACGAGACGAGGAACAAGAACAGGTGTTGGGGGACATAATCTTAGCCGGAGGTCATGTCATGTCGTATCTTAACAACAGTGATGGTCTGGAAGAAGAACAGGGTGAAGAAGAAGTAGGCTACGGTGATCGAAGAGTGGAGGAGGAAAGACATGATTATGATGGCTCCAGTGACCCAATGCTAGTGCAAGACGAAGCCCGTGGTGACGGCTCCGGTGACCGAACAGAGTCCATCCAGGTAAATATATTAGTTGTTTTGGTATGTACACATATTAATTAACTCTCGTCTAATTCTTCTTTTTTCTAGCCCTCCGGATCGAGCACAACTTCGGTAAAGAGACGAGGCCCGAAGAAAAAGTTGCGCTCGGATGAAAGGTTTGAGATCACAGAAATCACGCGCGATGGCATGCCGATTGAACCCATCCGGAACCCATCCGGAACCTCTGCTCTTTTTCCGGCGTGGAATGGTCTATCTAGCGGTGGTGGGCAGTGGGCGGTGGGCGGCGCCGGGTTTAGCCGGGTGGCGGCCGAGCTCGCGGGGGGTGGGAGGCGAATATGGACGATAGGATTGACTTTTCACCTGGCCCACACCATCAGGCAAAAAGTCAAGCCTTCCATACCGTCGGAAGATGGGGAAGCTCACCCTAAAGCCATACTAGATGACAGCCACGAACTACCATGAGAGATACTCAGCCCCGCCCCCAGCTAAGTCGAACTCGCCTTGGAAGAGCCTCGCCCACACGCATAGAGCCACACATGAAGGGATGAAGCCGTCACATTCCGAGCTTCCGTCACAGCAAGGAACATTCGATATGCAACTAAAAATGTAAACATCTTTCCCCAGGTAAAGAATCATCTACCAATAATGAGCCTCGGGTACAGCCTACTCAAGTTACTTCTATCCATAAAACACCCAGTGCATTCAGTTGTTCTTGATTTTTACATGAAAATAGCAAAGCATGCTTTATTTCATTCACAAAATAACTGTTGCCAAACCAGTTTAATTCTGTTGGTGGGAAATTCGTCCCCTATTCTTGCACAACAGCATGCTCACGCACGCTGCAACCATCAAGATAGAGTCCAGCTTCGGTACAAGGCCACCAAGTGATGGACAGCAAGCGGCAGATATTTTGGTGAAATATGAACGTCTCCCTAACTGTTGTGCTTCTTGTGGATAACCAGTCATCTTCATACCGAGCATGGGGATGGGACGTTTGGGTCTCTATGGTTTCACTAGTGTTGATAGTGATGGATTGAGTGAGGGTTTAGCCTTGTACTGGTATGAGTCCTTGCATGTGGATGTGTTGGATAAATCTAACCGGTTTATTGATGCTTAGGTTCGTATGGCTGATTCTGATCCTTATGGCGTTTAACTTGTGTTTCTGGGGAGCCAAGAGTGGAGGGAATCGACACCTTATGTGGTCTAAACTAATTGCGTTACACTCGTGTCAGGATCATAGTTAGTTGTCGGTGATTTTAATGAGGCCATGTGGAGTTTTGAGCACTTTTCAGTGATGCCGAGAGCAGAACCACAAATGGAGGACTTTAGGGGCATTCTTGAGCTCTGTGTTTTGACTAACCTTGGCTTTGCAGGTGTGCTTCACACATGAGATAACAAACGGGACGGTGCTACAGAGCCAAGGTTCATTTGAACTGGGACGTTGCATCATTGTGTGATTTATTTCCCTTCAATTCAGCATCACATGTTGATTCCCCTTGTTCTGATCGTGTTGTTCTTTATTGCGCATGGGGAGGGCAACAAGGTGCAGCTCGGTAAGAAGAAATTCGGCAGTTTGAAATCGTGTGGGAGAGGGATCAGGCGCTGTATGTGATGGTCCAACAGCTTGGGAAGCGGCTGGTCATATGCATGATTTGGGCGATTGGAGGACGCTTGGGCAGCACTATGAGTTCTTCACTGAAGCCAGAAAAAGTTTGGTAGCATAAATAAAGAATGACAGAAATATCGTAATCAATTGGAGGAGCTTATGCATCTGAATTTCGGAGAAGGATATTTCATATGTTTTGTTTCAAAATGGTCCACTAAAACCACCTGACCTGAATGGATTTCTAGCAAGATTCTTCCAGAGGCATTGGGGTATATTGAAAGGTCAAGTAAATGTCGTCATTAAGGAGTTTTTCCAAACAATTATAATACCAATTGGGGAAAACACTACTTCGATTGTATTAATTCCAAAGGTGGACAATCTGTCTAAACTTTCTGGTTTTAGGCCTATCAATCTCTGTAATGTTATTTATAAAGTACTCCCTCCGTCCAGAAGTACTCTCTCCAGAACTCCCAAAAGTAGCCACCAAGGCCAGGAAGTGACACGAGGGTCGCCCATGGATCAGCCGAGCGGACTACCGGTGGGGAGGAGCAGGCGGAGGTAAGAAGGTCTCGACATCACAGGCGGCGGCGTACTATATGTGGCGGAGCCAAGATTGGATGACGCACCGAGTGGGAAACCAAGGGCCAAAAATACCACCAAAAAACCAGTTTCAAGGCATACAAAATTGAAGCTATATATGTAATAAGGACCTAAACACAATATTCAATGTTAGTATTTTGTTCAATGATGGGTCAACTAATAAAGCAAGACATATAAAAATACAATATATAGCTAGATGATACAAAAGATGGAATTAAAGGATTGATTGATCAGCGGAGGAGAAGGCGGACACCCCTCCGCACGCCCGCACAGACCCATAAGGCCCAGATCGGATCCGCCGTCGGTGGAGAATCACCACATGGACATCGAGTAACACACCTCTGCCGCGCCTCTCCTGCTCGCAACATGGCCCCGACCAATAGGCTCACAACATCTTGTGCCTCGATCTCCTGGAGGCAACAAGGCAGTGGAGATGTTCGTGCATGACGTAGGTTTTCTTTGACGATCCCACAAAGCCAATGAATAGCTGTAGGATCGAAAGTATGTCTAGAGGGGGGGTGATTAGACTACTTGACCAAATAAAAACTCAACCTTTTCCCAATTTTAGTTCTTGGCAGATTTTAGCTATTTTAGGACAAGTCAAGCAATCATCACACAATTCAAGCAAGCATGCAAAGAGTATATTGGCAGCGGAAAGTAAAGCATGCAACTTGCAAGAACGTAACGGGAAGGGTTTGGAGAATTCAAACGCAATTGGAGACACAGATGTTTTTCCCGTGGTTCGGATAGGTGGTGCTATCCTACATCCACCTTGATGGAGACTTCAACCCACGAAGGGTAACGGTTGCGCGAGTCCACGGAGGGCTCCACCCATGAAGGGTCCACGAAGAAGCAACCTTGTCTATCCCAGCATGGCCATCGCCCACGAAGGACTTGCCTCACTAGCGGTAGATCTTCACGAAGTAGGCGATCTCCTTGCCCTTACAAACTCCTTGGTTCAACTCCACAATCTTGTCGGAGGCTCCCAAGTGACACCTAGACAATCTAGGAGACACCACTCTCCAAGAAGTAACAAATGGTGTGTTGATGATGAACTCCTTGCTCTTGTGCTTCAAATGATAGTCTCCCCAACACTCAACTCTCTCACAGGATTTGAATTTGGTGGAAAGAAGATTTGAGTGGAAAGCAACTTGGGGAAGGCTAGAGATCAAGATTCATATGGTAGGAATGGAATATATTGGCCTCAACACATGAGTAGGTGGTTCTCTCTCAGAACATATGAGTTGGAAGTGTAGATGTGTTCTGATGGCTCTCTCCACGAGTGAAGAGGAGGTGGAGGGGTATTTATAGCCTCCACACAAAATCCAACCGTTACACACAATTTACCAATCTCGGTGGGACCGAATCAACAAACTCGGTCGGACCGAAATAGTAAACCTAGTGACCGTTAGAGATTTTCGGTGGGACTGACATGCAACTCGGTAGGACCGATATGGTTAGGGTTAGGGCATAACGTAATCTTGGTGAGACCGATTACACAAACTCGGTGAGACCGATTTGGTAATAAGCTAACCAGAGGGTTGGTCAGGCAAACTCGGTGGGACCGATTTGCTCTTTCAGTGAGACCGAAATGTTACAAAAAGGAAACAGAGAGTTTACATTGCAATCTCGGTGGGACCGATCCGCTCTTTCGGTGAGACCGAAAATTTACAAAAAGGAAACAGAGAGATTACAATCCCATCTCGGTGAGACCGAGATCCCTATCGGTAGAACCGATTTGCTAGGGTTTGGCAATGGCTATGACAAGTGAAACTCGGTGGCGCCGGGTTGAAAGAATCGGTAGGGCCGAGTTTGGCTTTGGGTTTAGGTCAAATGTGGATGTAGGAAAGTAGCTGAGGGTTTTGGAGCATATCACTAAGCACATGAAGCAAGAGGCTCATTAAGCAACACCTCATCCCTCCTTGATAGTATTGGCTTTTCCTAAAGACTCAATGTGATCTTGGATCACTAAAATATAAAATGAAGAGTCTTGAGCTTTTGAGCTTGAGACAATCCTTTGTCCTTAGCATTTTGAGGGATCCACTTTCAACATCCATGCCATGCCAATCATTGAGCTTTCCTGAAATAATCATCTTGGAATAGCATTAGCTCAATGAGCTATATGTTGTTATGTATACAGTTATTGCAACTCGGTGTGACCGAATGGTTCAAATCGGTTGCACCGAGATCGAAAATTCAGATCAACTTAATGATCTTGGTAGGACCGAAAGTAGGATATCAGTCAGACCAAGAATCACAAAGAGGTTTTGGAAGTTTAAGTCTATGACGAATCGGGGACTCCGAGTGCTCCTCACACAGAGTGGTTCGAATCTGACTTGATCAAATTTTGTGATGTAGCATTAATAGAGTTTGAGACGAGAAAAGCATAGATAGCTAGAGGGTGTTCTTAGGCATTCTTGTCCATCCACTTGGCAAAAGGAAATAAAACCAAACAATCAAAACAACAAGCGGATGTCCTCGAATGAGTAAAATATGCAACCAACATGCTCACACAATAAAATGGCAAATGAAATATGTGAAAAAGCATGCACAACCAATTCTAGCATCTATCAAGCAATTGGCGATGACTGGTCATCTATATATGAGTATATTGACTTAGGAGTCAAGTGAGAACACTTGATCATAGGTCATACTCATCGTTTAAGCTCAAGTGGGGTTACCACTTTTACATAAAGCATTGTTGTGTTCACATCTTTAGAGTTGCTTTAGCTCAAGTCTTAGAGTAAAGCTCCCCCTAGATGTGATATCCCCCCTAAGAGGGATGAACTAACCTTGGGTTTTGTCAATGATGACTTCATGTAGATGTTGAAGATGTGGATGCTCAATGTTGATGTAGATCACTTGGAGCTATCCATTTGAGTGAATTGCACTTTCAATACCTACATGGGTTAGTCCCACAAGGAACAAACAAGGATATCCATAGACATAGAGTGATGCACACACAAGATGATGTCCATGAAAACTTTTAGGTTACCTTGTCCCTTGTCTTACCAACAAGAGGGTTTGTGACTCCTTGAACTAGTGCAAGATGTGGAAGTTGATTGCACTTGTTCTTGCCAAAATTATAAGAGTGTAGTATGTTGGCGGAGTCACCCTCAAGAACTCTCTAGTTCTTCTTCTTTTGGATCCACACCATCTTGATGGGAATCCTTGGAGTTGTAGTCGTACTTGATGAAGTGGAACTTGAAGTGGTCTTGGGAATCCACTTGACTAAGGTCTTAGGAGCTTCTTCAAATGCATCAATTTCCTCTTGAAGCTTGTCCTTGCCTTTTTGCTTGTAGTCTTGTGGTGGAAGATCATCTTGAGCTTGTGTCCCCTTGAAGGAAGTATCATACTTCTCTTGTTGAGGAACAAACTTTGTCTTGGGGTATTGATCTTCTTCCCACTCAACTCCATTGGCATTGAACTTTCGTTCAAAACCAACACCTTGATTCTTCCGGTGCATTCCTTGCTTGCGCACAATTTCCTCGAATTGCTTACTCCCGGCAAGGCTTTTGTACACTCCTTTCTCTATAGTTCCCTTCAACAAGCTATTTTCTTGCTCAAGTGTAACTTGGCTAAGAGAATCATTAGTGGAATCAAGAGAACTACTAGAAGCAACAATATTGGATTTAGCATGATCATTGTTACTACTAGAGGAAGAATCTTTCTTGTTCTTGTTACTAGACTTGACTTGAGGCATGTAAGTGGATAAGAGTAAACGCTTGGCAATGTAAGAAGAACTTTTCTTGCGGAGATCATCATTGATTGCCTTTAAAAACTCATGCTCTTGCTCAAGATTGAGCGTTTCAAAGTGTAACTTCTCATGAGCTCTTAAAAGTTCTCGATGATCTTCAAAGATAGTTTCATGATCTAACTTAAGAGTGGTTAGTTCTTTAGTTAGAGCCTCAATCTTCTCCTTCTCGTTGTCATTCGTTTTATCTTGATTAGCATGATTAATTGATGTTTCATCATAGTATTCATCACTAGAGTTGTCAACAAGTAAATCACCATCACCTAACAAGTCATCTTCATCACTATTAAAATCAACATACTCGGGGTGTGTTACCTTAGGACCTTTGGTCATGAAGCATCTTCCAATTCCTTCATTTGGTGAGTCAAATATGTCGTAGGAGTTGGTTGACACAAGTGCTAGACCGGCAACACCTTCATCTTGAGTATATTCGGAATCGGAGTGATAACTTCTCTCGGAGTGGTTGTCGGAGTCGGAGCCGGATACCCATTCACCAACATGAGCTTGATGTCTTCGTTTTGTGTAGCTCCTCGATGATTTTTCCTTCCTTTCCGAATCCTTGCTTCTCCGTGAGTGTCTTCGTTCATAACGATCATCTCTACTCCTTCTCTCTCTTGGTGGTGATTCTTCTCTTTTGCTTCTTCTTTTTGGAGAGTCTTCTGTTCTCTTGTAGGGAGTCGTACACTCATTGGAATAGTGTCCGGGTCTTCCACAATTGTAGCAGTTTCGCTCTCGACTAGAAGATCTTTTGTCATTGTAGGACCTTGACTTGGAGCTTCTATCTTTGCTTCTACTCTTGTAGAACTTGTTGAAGTTTTTCACCATTAAGCTCAATTCTTCATTGAAGTTTTGTTTCTCACTTGATGATGTAGGGGCTTCACATGAGGCTTTGTAGGCACCACTTGATTTGTTGTGAAGTTCCTCTTTATCCTTAAGTGACATCTCATGAGCAACAATTCTTCCAATTACCTCCGTTGGCTTGAGATCTTTGTAATTGGGCATCATTTGGATCAATGTGCACACGGTATCATATTTTCCATCCAAGGCTCTTAGAATCTTCTTGATGATGAATCTATCGGTCATCTCTTCACTTCCTAAGCCGGCAATCTCATTTGTGATGAGAGCAAGCCTAGAGTACATTTCGGCGACACCTTCACCATCCTTCATTTTGAACTTGTCAAGTTGACTTTGAAGCACATCCAATTTGGATTCCTTGACGGTGTCGGTACCTTCGTGCATATCAATCAAAGTGTCCCAAATTTCCTTTGCATTCTCAAGACGGCTGATTTTGTTGAATTCTTCGGGGCACAATCCGTTGAAGAGAATATTACAAGCTTGAGAATTGTATTGCAACATCTTCAATTCATCCGCGGTAGCTTCACGGTTTGGTTCTCTCCCATCAAAGAAGTCACCTTGCAAACCAACACACACAATAGCCCAAACGGCGGGGTTATGTCCAAGAATATGCATTTTCATTTTATGCTTCCAACTAGCAAAATTAGTACCATCAAAGTAAGGACCTCTACGGTGATAATTTCCCTCGCTAGACGCCATACTCTCCTAGGTTGTGAAACCAAGGCTATGACCACCAAAAGCTATGGAAATCAAAGCAAATGGAGACCAAAGCTCTGATACCACTTGTAGGATCGAAAGTATGTCTAGAGGGGGGTGATTAGACTACTTGACCAAATAAAAACTCAACCTTTTCCCAATTTTAGTTCTTGGAAGATTTTAGCTATTTTAGGACAAGTCAAGCAATCATCACACAATTGAAGCAAGCATGCAAAGAGTATATTGGCAGCAGAAAGTAAAGCATGCAACTTACAAGAATGTAAAGGGAAGGGTTTGGAGAATTCAAACGCAATTGGAGACACAGATGTTTTTCCCGTGGTTCGGATAGGTGGTGCTATCCTACATCCACCTTGATGGAGACTTCAACCCACGAAGGGT
This sequence comes from Triticum aestivum, assembly GCF_018294505.1. NCBI lineage: Eukaryota > Viridiplantae > Streptophyta > Magnoliopsida > Poales > Poaceae > Triticum > Triticum aestivum. The sequence goes on along the minus strand of NC_057812.1, from coordinate 697,745,407 downwards.
AACGGTTGCGCGAGTCCACGGAGGGCTCCACCCACGAAGGGTCCACGAAGAAGCAACCTTGTCTATCCCACCATGGCCATCGCCCACGAAGAACTTGCCTCACTAGCGGTAGATCTTCACGAAGTAGGCGATCTCCTTGCCCTTACAAACTCCTTGGTTCAACTCCACAATCTTGTCGGAGGCTCCCAAGTGACACCTAGCCAATCTAGGAGACACCACTCTCCAAGAAGTAACAAATGGTGTGTTGATGATGAACTCCTTGCTCTTGTGCTTCAAATGATAGTCTCCCCAACACTCAACTCTCTCACAGGATTTGAATTTGGTGGAAAGAAGATTTGAGTGGAAAGCAACTTGGGGAAGGCTAGAGATCAAGATTCATATGGTAGGAATGGAATATCTTGGCCTCAACACATGAGTAGGTGGTTCTCTCTCAGAACATATGAGTTGGAAGTGTAGATGTGTTCTGATGGCTCTCTCCATGAGTGAAGAGGAGGTGGAGGGGTATTTATAGCCTCCACACAAAATCCAACCGTTACACACAATTTACCAATCTCGGTGGGACCGAATCAACAAACTCGGTCGAACCGAAATAGTAAACCTAGTGACCGTTAGAGATTTTCGGTGGGACTGACATGCAACTTGGTAGGACCGATATGGTTAGGGTTAGGGCATAACGTAATCTCGGTGAGACCGATTACACAAACTCGGTGAGACCGATTTGGTAATAAGCTAACCAGAGGGTTGGTCAGGCAAACTCGGTGGGACCGATTTGCTCTTTCGGTGAGACCAAAATGTTACAAAAAGGAAACAGAGAGTTTACATTGCAATCTCGGTGGGACCGATCCGCTCTTTCGGTGAGACCGAAAAGTTACGAAAAGGAAACAGAGAGATTACAATCCCATCTCGGTGAGACCGAGATCCCTATCAGTAGAACCGATTTGCTAGGGTTTGGCAATGGCTATGACAAGTGAAACTCAGTGGCGCCGGGTTTAAAGAATCGGTAGGGCCGAGTTTGGCTTTGGGTTTAGGTCAAATGTGGATATAGGAAAGTAGCTGAGGGTTTTGGAGCATATCACTAAGCACATGAAGCAAGAGGCTCATTAAGCAACACCTCATCCCTCCTTGATAGTATTGGCTTTTCCTAAAGACTCAATGTGATCTTGGATCACTAAAATATAAAATGAAGAGTCTTGAGCTTTTGAGCTTGAGACAATCCTTTGTCCTTAGCATTTTGAGGGATCCACTTTCAAGATCCATGTCATGCCAATCATTGAGCTTTCCTGAAATAATCATCTTGGAATAGCATTAGCTCAATGAGCTATATGTTGTTATGAATTACCAAAACCACCTAGGGATAGTTGCACTTTCAATAGCGCCTCCTCCGCCAAATCCTTGCCACCTAGGAAGCTCACCGCCACCACCCCAATGCAGGGGCATCGCCCTAGTCACCCCACGTTAACGATCCGTCGCCGCCGCCCCAGCAGCTCCCACGGTCGCATCTGTTGCCCAACCGCCCCAGACTACCATAGGTAGTTGGGCCGCCACGGCCGTGGTGAAGGCCGGCGGCAGTGGCTACTGGGGGAACTAGAAATGAGGGAGGAGGCTGGCGGCACGAGGTGTCACCATGTGAAGCGACACGGGAGGTGAGAGGATTCTGACGGTGTCATTCTATACATGTTTCTTGAGTTAGTCGTTGGAGAGATGAGGCAGCTTGACATGGAGCCACTTCCTGCAAAGACGATGTTGTAAGGCCAACTCCACCGCACGGCCCCAAATGGACGTCCGCTTTGCTCGGATTCGGTCCATTTGGGTAGGGCAATGGGGTCATGTTCGGGCCTGTCCTGGGATGCGGTGGCCGTGCGCCCAGCGCTCGGCCGCATCCTTTGGCCCCATCCTTTCCACCACGGCCCAAAATGCCCATATATGCATATCAAAACAAGTTTTCACGTCCAAATATTAATTGTATGAAAATAAAAATAATTTTACAACCCAATCAAAATTGTCTCTAATAAAATAGTTTTACAACCAAATCGAAATTGTCTTGAATGAACATGAAGAACCAATACATCTATTGGTTGCCAATGTGACTCCACACGTGCTCAACCAAGTCATTTTGAAGATCCAAATGAGTGTGCCAATCACGCAGTTCACGATGAAATTGGACAAACTATTCAAATGTGGCCGGTTCTTGGTGCAGGGGCTCAACATTTTCACCTTGATAATCAAATCCTTGGTCGAAGATCTTGTCACCATGCTCGTCCTCGACGATCATGTTGTGCATGATCACACAAGCAGGCATCACCTCCCAAAGCGTCCATTCATCCCATGTCAGTGCAGGGTTTCGGACGATACCCCATCGGGATTGAAGCACACCAAAAGCATGTTACACATCCTTTCTAGCACTCTCTTGCATTTGGGCAAATCTCTTTGTCTTCTCACCTTGGGGGTTCGAGATTGTCTTCACAAAAGTTGACCACTGAGGATATATACCATCAGCTAGATAGTATCCCTTATTGTACTGGTGGTCGTTGATCTCAAAGTTGACAGGTGGGGAGTGGCCTTCTGCAAGCCTTGCGAAGACTGGAGAACGCTGCAGCACGTTGATATCATTGTGAGAACCTGCCATGCCGAAGAAAGAATGTCATATCCAAAGATCCTGCGAAGCCACCACTTCTAATATGGAAGTGCATGCTTTGGCATGCCCCTTGTACTGGCCCTGCCAAGCAAATGGACAGTTCCACTCCCAGTGCATACAATCGATGCTACCAAGCATGCTAGGAAAGCCCCTAGCTGCGTTGGTCGCCAACAATCTCTGTGTATCAGCGGCAGTTGGCTACCTCAAGTACTTAGGGCCAAACACTGCCACCACGGCCTTGCAGAACTTGTACAGTGACAGCAGATATGTGGACTCACTCATATGCACATACTCACCCACCAAATCGCCTGGAATTCCATAAGCAAGCATGCGGATGACCGCGGTGCATTTCTGGTAAGAGGAGAATCCAAGCTTGTCAGGGGCATCCATCTTGCACTCGAAGTAAGGGTCATGAGCAACCACTCCCTCTCTGATACGGTTGAACACATGCCTTGCCATACGAAAATGGCGACGGAATTTATCTGGCTTGAAGAGCGGGGTGTTCGCAAAGTAATCGGCATAGAGCAGGGCGTGGCCTCTCTCCCTGTTGTTGTTCAGGTTGGGAGCATGGCCAGTGAGTGACCCCCTGTACAGACGAAGCTGCCATTCAATGTGGTCGTGAACGACCAGTGTAGCCACCACAAGATCTTCATCATCTGATGAAGAATCGTCCGATAAATAAATGAAGTGGTGGAAGAAAATTCATCTCCATTGTCCATAGCTTTGTGGGCAAAATGCCGAACACCTTGCGGTCGTGGTGGCAAAGAGGCCGCGATGATCACCTCGATGCAGCAGGGGTGGTTGGCGGCCGGCTACTGGCCGCCCTGGAGCACCCGTTAGCGCGATGTCCATTTCACCCCAAACTCGGCGCAAGTTTGGGCCGGAGATGGGTCGAAAACGGACGGAATCCGGACATTTGTCTGTTTGGGGTCGCGCGTTGGGCCGCGCTATTCGTTCGTTCTACCCCAAACGGACGCACCCGGACAGGATGGGGTCGCACGCTGGAGTTGGCCTAATGTAAGAGTGTCCTTTTCATAGTGGCGAGATTAGACTGGGATGGGGGCACCGATAAGTCCTAATGTACATGGATATGTGAAAATAATAGCTCAAGGGGCGGAGGAGGGAGCTACGGCGCCAAGCGGTGAGCCATCGCGTGAAGATATGTGATGATGATGTTGATGGTGTCTCGATCCAGGGGCGGCTAAACGATCAAGGTGGCACATCCTAAAAGAGCACACCACTTATTTTTATTTGGAAGCCCATTTTCTATTAAACAATAATGTAAGTCCATACAATTTACGTTTTACAATAAGTTTGCATAAACGCGAGCACACATCATAGAGCTGGCTGAGCATAGGATTACTTCAATCTGTGTTGCAAAACTGGTTAACATTGCGAGCAATACTGTTTATATGACGGCAAAATTTATTTACCTCAAACTTTGAAAAGCAAGACAACAAGGTCACAACCTCTTTTTTTAACTTAGGTGCATACCTCATATTTCGGTTCACATGAAAACGATAATACAATGTATAATTCCTACCTAATTATTAGCAAAGAAAATCCAGTCCTAATTATTTTAAAGCAACTGAGAATTTCTCAAATATTAGTTGGCTTCCTGACGGTGCAATTCTATACATGATTCTTGCGCTAGTTGTTGGAGAGATGAGGCAGTGATGACGTGGAACCACTGCCCATGGAGAAGATGTTGTAATGTTAGGTTTCCTTTTCACGGTAGGAGAATAGACTCGGATGAGGGCACTGATATATCATAACAGAGGCATGCACCCCTACAGGTATATAGAGGGGAGTATATTGGCGCAAGACAATGCAATGTGGCTGAGCAGCGCGGTAATGAATCATCAATTAAAAGTACCGGTTGGCCCAACAGATGG
>NC_057812.1:697729600-697740626 GCF_018294505.1 Triticum aestivum | reverse complement strand
AAAAATAGCGGAGGATCCGGTGGTGTAAACCCTTAGTGGAGTATTTTTACTCCACTAAGATTTCGCACGACCTAGCCGATCCCCTAAATTTAACGGAATAAACACAAATTGGCATAAATCCAACATAGATTCAACCAAAATTTGCATACATTTAAACATAAGTTCCAACATAGCTTCTACCTAGTCTTGACAATCGAAATCTAAACTTAAACCTAAACTAAACTTAAACCTAAACTAAACTTAAATCTGTCCATGGAAGAAGTCGAGTCAATCTTGCCTCGACATGCATGCCACCGCTCATTGGGTCCGGATTGTTGCCGTCTTCGTCGCAGTCGAGGAAGATCGATCCGCCGCCACTCCCTGGATTCGAACTCCTCGTCATGACCCTCGTTGCCGCCATCTTGCATCTCGTCGTCGCCGCCTTGCAGAGAGTGAGATATTTTTACTCGGCCGCCGAGTGATGGAGTAAATATAAAGATATTCACAGCGACTGAGTATAATATTTACTTCATTGGGGATCGGTTAGGTCCTGTTTAGAGGAGTAAAACCAGAATTTTACTCCTCTAACCCATTATTGGAGATCAGATAGAAATGCCGTAAGGCTTGAAAAAGGACCAGAAGGGATATATAGGGAAAGTGAAGCCATTGAAATGAGCGTTGTGCAAAAAAGAGAAATCTTGGGCTTTTTAACACATGATACTATTCATCCACCTAGATTTGTCTTTTTCGCACAGGTCGGGTTTCAAAGTATTTCATTCTGAAATTTTATACACACACACGCCTCACATCCTTGTTTACTTATACAAAAAAAATAGATTCTTTTGAACCCAGAATTTTTGAGATTTGAAATTTTCAAAAAATCGGCCTTCATGGAGGCCAAGAGCCAAATGTCCGCCGTCCGTATGTAGTATATATTAAAATCTCTAAAAAAAGGCTATATTTAGAATTGGGAGAGTATTTGATATAATATCTCTTATTCCGGCAACTGATTAATGCTCATTGAAAGGATTGGTACACTCATCCGCAAAAAAAAAGGAGTGGTAGACTCGTCATAAGAGAACACTGCTGAGTTAATCTCGCGAGATTTCCCACAACTGGGAACTGCCGAGTGCAGACTGTAGAGGCCCTAATTGTTTCTCATTTCCAGATCTCGCCGGCGCCTTGCCGGATCGTGTCCGCCTCCCCAAGACGAAGACTTCTCCTCCTGGGTCTCCGGTTGTGTCGCCTCCGCTAGGCTCAAGCTTCTCCTCTTGGGAAGGCGATGAAGCTGTAGCACGCCGGAGCGCCCTAATTTTTTCTTCGTTTCCAGATCAAGTTCGCCTCTTTCTTCGTTCCTAACATCCTCGAGCCTCATCAGATCGTGTTCGCCTCCTTCGTCCGACCCATCTGCTCCTGGCTTCCAGATCGTCTTCGCCTACGCCAAGACCTTCTTCTCCTGGGACGGGGATCAAGCACGCCGGAGCGCCATCTTCCCCGACACAGCCACACAGGTGAGCAGCTTCTCCGCCCAAACTGATCGCTGTCAGATCTCTCCTGTCCGGCCCGGTTTCCTCGTTTTTCACTCATCTCCGTTGGGGCTCAGATCTCGTCTGTATTCCTGCAGAGAGGCGACGGATCACGCTCGCCATGCCGGCATAGTTTGACCGCCATAGTCGCTGCTGGATTTGCGGTCTCCAGTCCCAGGTAAACCGGACTTCGCCTTCCTCCTGTACTTTTCTTATTTGTTTCCTTAATTCAAGCCGCTTGCCGGAGCAGTTAGCTGTGTGTGCAGACGCTCCACCCTCCACCTGGTTTCTTGGCTTGTACGAGTACTTACTAAATATTTCTGATTCATTTCAGTCCAACGGAGCACCATGCCGGACTGGAGAGGCGACACCCAGCTCGGGGACCTTCCCAAGGAGTTGATTGACAGCATACTCGTCCTGTTGCCGTCCAAGGACGTCGACCGCTGCCGGGCCGTCAGCAAGTCGTGGCGCAGTATCACCTCCAGGTCTAAATTCATGCTTGAACACCATCGCCGCTAGCCGTCGCTCCCCATCATCAATGGGCAGGGCTGGCCTTCGAGTTTCGTCCTCTTCCGCCAGGCCGGCACCAGTTCCTCCAATCAAAAGCTCTGGCCATTCAACCCAGGCACCAGATTCGATTTAGATAGTTGCCTCCAGGGGACTTGTGATGGCTTGATCATCGTCAACTGGGGATCCCGGTTATACGTCTGCAACCCGGTCATCCGCAAACATATTCTCCTACCACAGCCTCAAGCTGGGCAAGCCTACAACCGATTAAGCGGTTTCTACCGGCACCATCTAACCGGAGAACACAGGGTTCTCTTGGTCTCAACTCCATGTCAGGGTAAATCCAACTTATATGTCATCACGGTTGGCTCTATGGAGCCGAGACATGTCACAGTGAAAATGCCAGTCGTCCTGTCATCTTATGTGGAACATAGGTTCCTGGTTAGGCTGCTCCCTGGGTCCTATTGTCCACCACCAGCCCAGCACCGTGGTAGCCTACACTAGTGCCCTCCTTGTGGTGCTGGTGATATTCCCAGAGGCATTGGAGACATTATTGTGTTTGACACAGAAGCCGAGTCATTCCGATGGATGCACACTCCTGCCCAGCCATACTCTGATAAGAAGTTGTTTGAGATGAAGGGGGAACTTGCTTTCTGGGGCGGCAGATACTCCAGCTCGAATATCGGTTTAACAGTCATCGATGTCTGGGTGATGCAGGATTACAAGGTCGGAATATGGGGTTTCCAGTACCGGATGGACCTCTCATCGTTGGAGGCATCACGACAACTATATCTATCTTCTTACAAAAAGAAAAAGAAAACACCACTTCGTCAAGCACTACAATGGTTCAACGATGTGGTTCTGCTCAACGAGCGTGAGCTGCTAATAAGGTTTAATTCAGAACATGTGCTGCGCTGCGACACTGATGGTAAGTTTTTAGGTATGGTGAACATTGGGAAGAGTCAATATCGCATGATGCTCACCCAGTACTACCTCAGTGAGAGCATTATTCCAATTCCCTCCAATGATATGCAAGAAGATGACGAAGTGCCTCCAATCATAGGGCATATCTAAATGTTTGCGACTTCTGGTTTGCTTTATCCTTGGAATTTGGACATGCCATTTTGGATGGTTGAGGACTTGCAGTAGCAGTTTGCTGTCATCAGCTGCTGCTTATTAATTATGATGCCATGAACATCTTCCTAGTGCTCTGAACTGTGGAGTATCTATATATGCTATTGAAACCTTTTCTACTGTTCACGCTGCTCCAAATTTTACTTTTGTTTCACATATTTCTATCTATGTATGTCTGTTCTTGCGTGTTAGTCGCTGAAATGGTTATTCGGTATTTCTCCTTTCAAGGCTGCAGGTATTTCGATCTTTGTTATTCAGAACGAAATTTGGTGCAAACACTCGGTCCTACTAAGTTTTTTTTTGGAATGCAATTTGGTCAAAGCTATCAGAGTAGTACTCCTACTTGCTATGCTTTTGCTTAGCTGTGTACATTATACCCCGCAATCAGCACACAATTTTTATTGTTGAAATTGTCCTTGATTTTTACTTCAGTGCTAATATGATTAAAGAGAAACTTGGTACTGTCATGTACTTCAGTAGCAAGTTGCTGCTTTTTTTTGCAACCAGTGTTTTTGGTACTTTTAAGGTAGTAACGAGCTGAAAATGCGCTCCTCTGGAGAAAGATAGATGTGCTGATTAATTGTTCATTATAGCTAGCTAAGGATTTTTCCTTGCTCAGTTCGGCCGTTCTAAGACCCATCAATAATTCTTCTCATGTAGATAATCCTTCCAATGATGATATGAAACTGGACCTCCGCAATTCTACTGTTTCGTCCATGTAACTAAAGTGACGAATATAACACCTAGAAAAGGAAATTTAGTACTATAACCTTCTCTTGTTTCCAGAGAGAAAAGTATCTGCCCCTTCCCGTACCTGAACCCCAGCTCCCCAAGATTATCCCTCTCCGGATGCACCCTCGCTACTTCATCAGTTGTGGCACCAATTCGGTCAGCCAACCGATTGCAGCAGGAGAACACATCATCATGGATGTTGTCGAATTTCACGTTAGGCAAATGAGATGCATGATGAAAAATCATTAGATATATAGACTGACAAGCTCGAGAATACGAACCGTTGAAGGCAAAGAATTAAAGGCTTACTCTTACATTTGAGCTGCTTGGTATGGACGTGTTCAGTTGGATTTTTTTTGCGGGGAGTTGGAGACCGGTGGAGACGAGAGGGCTGTTATATAGGAGGAAAATGACTGGTTTGTTTTCATACACTAGTAGAAAAGAGGGCTTTGGTTCAGGCCGGGTCAGCCCATTAGTCCCGGTTCAGTCCAGAACTGGGACCCATGGGGGCATTGGTCCCGGTTCGTGAGGCCAGGGGCCTGCCGGGCATCGTGGGGGCATTGGTCCCGGTTCGTCTGGCCCCTTTGGTCCCGGTTGGTGGGACGAACCGGGATAAATGGGCCTCGCTCCTGGCCCACCACCATTGGTCCCGGTTGGTGGCTTGAACCGGGACCAGAGGCTTCCCTTTGGTCCCGGTTCATGCCATGAACCGGGACCAATGAGGTGCCTATATATACCCCTCGCCCGCGAGCAGAGCACCCCAGTGCTCTGTTTTTCTCTTGCCGGCGATGTGAGGGCTCTGTGGTGCTCTAGCTCACCTCCTATGCACATGAGGTGTTCGATGAGATGCCCGAGCCACACTAGTTAAGCTTTTTCCTCTCGAAGCTTGACCTCAAAGCTCCATTTTCCTCGAGATTTTTCTAGGTTTAGCGGCCCGTCATGTCCCATTCCCGTCTTCACCGCCGTCGATCGCCCGCACCGATCTCGTCACCGACACCACCATGGTGAGCCTCTTGTTCTTATCTTCTTTCTGAAAAAAAAATTCTTACTTTAGATAGATACTTGTCTAATTTTCTTACTTTTATTATTGCTTGTTATTATATAGTGTGATGGTTTTGGTACCCGCCCCCGTCGGCCCTCGTCCTGGCTCTGATTCAGATGTGGTATATATTATCTTTTTATAACTATTTGGTTCATTTATTGTTTATGACAATTATGCCGACCAACGTGGCATAGATTTTATTTATCTAGGAGGTAGTTGAACCGGAAATTCCAACCGACCCTATTGTCGAGAAGTTAAATTTAGTTGAAGAAGAAAACAATTACTTGAAGGAAAAAATAAAAAAAAATTGAGGAGGAGAAGATGATATTGGAGTTGCATGTTGTGGATGTCGTCGATGATCACAAGATCAAGATGGATGCAATGCGGTTGAAGATGAGAAAGATTAGAAAATATGCCATTCATACCGAGGCTTGGTATCATTATGCCGTTGGATCAATTGTTACCTTGGTTGCGATTATGATCGCATTTGTTTTCGCATTGAAATGTTTTACATAGTTTCAATGTATGGTTTAATTAATTAGATGCTCTGGAGAGCTATATGTTGTTAGATGAGAACTATGTATGTACTTTGGTTTTAATGTGATGATGAACTTCTATTAATTTGGTCACTTAATTATCTATTCATGATGTTCTGTAATGGTTTTTGACACACTTAATTATATATAATACACGCAGATGAACCGGCAATGGATGTACGGTGACAGACACACCTCCGAGTACATTAAGGGCGTGCATGATTTTCTCGAAGTGGCTGAGGCAAACAAGCAGAATGGTTTTATGTGTTGTCCATGCCCTAAATGTGGGAATACAAAGTCTTACTCTGACCGGAAAATCCTTCAAGCCCACCTGCTTTACAATGGTTTCATGCCACACTATAATGTTTGGACGAGGCACGGAGAAATAGGGGTTATGATGGAAGACGGCGAAGAAGAAGAGGATGATGACAACTATGTGCCCCCTGAATACGGTGATGCTGCACCGGGGGAAGCTGTTGAAGATCAAGAGGAACCAAACGATGTGCCCAATGATGCTGCAATGGGGGAAGCTGCTGAAGATCATGAGGAACCAGACGATGTGCCCAATGATGATGATCTCCGTCGGGTCATTGTCGATACAAGGACGCAATGCGAAAGTCAAAAGGAGAAGCTGAAGTTCGATCGCATGTTAGAGGATCACAAAAAAGGGATGTACCCCAATTGCGAAGATGGCAACACAAAGCTCGGTACCATACTAGATTTGCTGCAGTGGAAGGCCGAGAATGATGTGCCTGACAAAGGATTTGAGAAGCTACTGAAAATATTGAAGAAGAAGCTTCCAAAGGATATCGAATTGCCCGACGGTACATACGCAGCAAAGAAGGTCGTATGCCCTCTAGGATTGGAGGTGCAGAAGATACATGCATGCCCTAATGACTGCATCCTCTATCACGGTGCATACAAGGATCTGAACGCATGCCCGGTATGCGGTGCATTGCGGTATAATTAAGATCAGACGAGATGACCCTGGTGATGTTGACGGCGAGCCCCCCAGGAAGAGGGTTCCTGCGAAGGTGATGTGGTATGCTCCTATAATACCACGGTTGAAATGTCTGTTCAGAAACGAAGAGCATGCCAAGTTGATCCGATGGCACAGTGAGGACCGTAAGAAAGACGGGAAGTTGAGAGCACCCGCTGACGGGTCGCAGTGGAGAAAAATCGAGAGAAAGTACTGGCCTGAGTTTGCAAGTGACCCAAGAAACATATGGTTTGGTTTAAGCGCGGATTGCATTAATCCTTTCGGGGAGCAGAGCAGCAATCACAGCACCTGGCCCGTGACTCTATGTATGTATAACCTTCCTCCTTGGATGTGCATGAAGCGGAAGTTCATTATGATGCCAATTCTCATCCAAGGCCCTAAGCAACCCGGCAATGACATTGATGTGTTCCTAAGGCCATTAGTTGAAGAATTTTTACAGCTGTGGAATGGAAATGGTGTACGTACGTGGAATGAGCACAAACAGGAGGAATTTAACCTGCACGTGTTGCTGTTTGTAACCATCAACGATTGGCCCGCTCACAGTAACCTTTCAGGACAGACAAACAAGGGATACCATGCATGCACGCACTGCTTAGAAGAAACTGAAAGTATATACCTAGACAAATGCAGGAAGAATGTGTGCCTGGGCCATCGTCGATTTCTTCCGACCAACCATCAATGTTGAAAGAAAGGCAAGCATTTCAAAGGCGAGGCAGATCACCGGAAGAAGCCCGCCATGCGTACCGGTGATCACATACTTGCTATGGTCAATGATTTACACGTAATCTTTGGAAAGTGTCCCGAGGGACTAGCTGTTCCGAATGACGCTGAGGGACACGCACCCATGTGGAAGAATAAATCTATATTTTGGGACCTACCCTACTAGAAAGACCTAGAGGTCCGCTCTTCAATCGACGTGATGCACGTGATGAAGAACCTTTGCGTGAACCTGCTAGGCTTCTTGGGCGTGTATGGGAAGACAAAAGATACACCTGAGACGCGGGAGGACCTGCAATGTTTGCACGAAAAAGACGGCATGCCTCCGAAGTAGTATGAAGGTCCTGCCAGCTACGCTCTTACGAAAGAAGAGAAAGAAATTTTCTTTGAATGCCTGCTTAGTATGAAGGTCACGACTGGCTTCTCGTCGAATATAAAGGGAATAATAAATATGCCAGAGAAAAAGTTCCAGAACCTAAAGTCTCATGACTGCCACGTGATTATGACGCAACTGCTTCCGGTTGCATTGAGGGGGCTTCTACCGGAAAACGTCCGATTAGCCATTGTGAAGCTATGTGCATTCCTCAATGCAATCTCTCAGAAGGTGATCGGTCCAGAAATCGTACCAAGGCTAAGGAGTGATGTGGCACAATGTCTTGTCAGTTTCGAGCTGGTGTTCCCACCATCCTTCTTCAATATCATGACGCACATCCTAGTTCATCTAGTCGACAAGATTGTCACTCTGGGGCCCGTATTTCTACATAATATGTTCCACTTTGAGAGGTTCATGGGAGTCCTAAACAAATATGTCAGTAACCGTGCTAGGCCAGAAGGAAGCATCTCCATGGGCCATCAAACAGATGATGTCATTGGGTTTTGTGTTGACTTCATTCCTGGCCTTAAGAAGATAGGTCTCCCTAAATCACGGTATGAGGGGAGACTGACCGGAAAAGGCACGCTGGGAGGGGCCTCAATAATATACACGGACAGATATTCTTGGTCTCAAGCACACTACACAGTTCTACAGAACTCTACCTTGGTGACCCCGTATGTCGATGAACACAAGAACAGTCTGCGCTCCAAACACCCAGAGCAGTGCTACGACTGGATTACATGTGAACACATCGGGACTTTCAGCAGCTGGTTGGAAACACGTCTCAGAGGTGACAACACTGTTTGTGATGAGTTGTACTTGTTGTCCAGGGGACCATCTTTGACTGTATTGACTTACAAAGGATACGAGATAAATGGGAATACATTTTACACGATCGCCCAAGATCAAAAGAGCACCAACCAAACCGAGAGGGGAAAGGACACATATTATGGTTACATAGTGGACATATGGGAACTTTACTACGGACATGATTTTAATGTCCCTTTTTTAAGTGCAAATGGGTCAATCTGTCAGGAGGCGGGGTACAGGTAGACCCACAGTATGGAATAACAACAGTGGATTTGAAAAATCTTGGGTACAGTGACGAATCGTTCGTCCTAGCCAATGATGTGGCACAGGTTATCTATGTGAAAGACATGTCTACCAAACCGAGAAAAAGAAAAGATAAGGAAGCGAATACATCATACAATGAGGCAAAGCGCCACATAGTTCTTTTAGGAAAAAGGGACATCGTGGGAGTGGAGGGCAAGACATACATGTCTGAAGATTATGAAAAGTTTCATGAAATTCCTCCCTTCAAAGTCAAGGCTGACCCAAGTATCCTGATAAACGATGAAGATTATCCAGGGTTATGGCGCAATAAGAAAATGACACAAGCGAAGAAAAAGTGAAGACTTTCTCCCGCAACTATTATCATGATACCATGCCAACTTTGTAACAGACGAGTATGATACCATTGTCCATTTTGTACATGCACATGCTATATGGGTGAAATTATGATACCATGCCAACTTTCAACTTTTTCAGAGTCCATTTGAAATGCTCTAAAACTAATGGCACTAAGAGAAAGTTTATAATTTTTCTAACCTAAAAGCAAAAAGAGTTAAAAAATAAAGCAAAAAACAAAAGAAAATAAATAATGCAAAAAACAAAACAAAAAAACTGGAAAAAACCTATTTTTATAGTAAAGTTAATCACAAACTTGTGATTCACACAAATTTCAAAGAATTCAAATTTTAACTACTTAAATTTGAAAACTAATGGCACTAAGAGAAAGCTTATAATTTTTATAAAACTAATGGCACTAACAGAAAGTTTATAATTTTTCTGACCTAAAAGCAAAAGGTATTAAAAAATAAAGCAAAAAATAAAAGAAAATAAATAATGCAAAAAACAAAACAAAAAAACTGGAAAAAAACTATTTTTATAGTAAAGTTAATCCCAAACTTGTGATTCACACAAATATCAAAGAATTCAAATTTTAACTATTCAAATTTGAAAACTAATGGCACTAACAGAAAATTTATAATTTTTGTGACCTAAAAAAATAAATAAAAAAACTTTAATAAAATAAATAAAAATAAAAACAATAAGTATTTTGTTGTAAGTAGAAACAAAATAAAATAAATAAAGCAACAAAAAAATTGCCACCTACTGGGCCCCCACGGCCTGAATACGACTTGAAATCCTTCCATGGGCCAGGGTTCAGGCCCGCAGACGGCCCAGTAGGCCCACAGGCACACAGCGTATGGTTAGGCCCGAAAGCCTACAATTGAGAGGAGCTCGAGAGGGTGGGCGCAGCAGCGCTTATAAACCACTCTCGAGCTCTCTCAGCTAGCGAGGTGGTACTAAACTTTTGACGTGGGGCAGCACAAGGTCTTTGGTCCCGGTTGGTACCACCAACCGGGACTAAAGGGGGCATTGGTCCCGGTTCGTGGCACCAACCAAGACCAATGCTCCTCGCCCCTGGCCCATGACCATTAGTCCCGGTTTGTGACACAAACCGGGACTAAAGGGTTGGTCCTCGTTGCGGGCCGAGTTTAGTCCCACTTCGCCAACCGAAGGGGGCTCACACCGGTTTATAAGCCCTTCCCTCTCTGCCTTGTTGAACTCCTGTGAAAGTGAAAATAGATGCCCTTATAGAGAAAAGTTTAACCTAAATTTAGAGTGAATTTCTCTGAAATTCATAGAAATTTACTATGAATTTAGGTTGAATTTTCTCTATAAGCGCATCTATGCTCATTTTTTTAGTAAGTTAATCACAAACTTGTGATTCACGCAAATTTCAAAGAATTCAAATTTTAACTATTCAAATTTGAAAACTAATGGCACTAACAGAAAGTTTATAATTTTTCTGACCTGAAAGCAAAAAGAATTAACAAACAAAGCAAGAAACAAAAGAAAATAAATAATGCAAAAAACAAAACAAAAAAGCTGGAAAAAATAAAAATAGCAACATTAAGTATTTTGTTGTGAGTAGAAACAAAATAAAATAAATAAAACAACAAAGAAAACAAAAAACAAAAAAAGTGCCACCTACTGAGCCCCCACGGCCTGAATACGACTAGAAACCCTAGCATGGGCCAGGATTCAGGCCCGTAGGAGGCCCAGTAGGCCCACAGGCAGATAAAATGACTTTAGGCCCATAAGCATGCATTTGAGAGGAGCTCGAAGTGGTCAGCGCAGTAGCGCTTATAAACCACTGTCGAAGCCTCCCGGCTAGCGAGGTGGGACTAAACATCCCACCGCACCGTGCCAGTTCCAGCACAAGGCCTTTGGTCCCGGTTGGTGCCACCAACCGGGACTAAAGGGGTGCATTGGTACCGGTTCGTGGCATAAACCGGGACCAATGCCACCCTTTAGTCCCGGTTGGTGCTACCAACCGGGACCAAAGGCCGCCGCTTCCCGCCCTTTGGGCTGCTGAAAAGAGGCATTTGGTCCCGGTTGGTGGCACCAACC
>NC_057812.1:697720954-697729299 GCF_018294505.1 Triticum aestivum | reverse complement strand
GAGGTCGCCGTCGCCGCCCGCTCGCAGTCGCCCGTGCCCTCGCCCAACGCTGTCGCTGATCGCCGCCCTGCGCCGACACGCGTCGCGCACCCCGGCCCGTGCGCCCCCGTCGTTGTCGTCGCCCTGCCCGCCTTCCTCGCCGGCCGTCGCCCCTGCCCCGTCGTCGTCCTCGCCGCCGAACGTTTTAAAAGTTATCAAAAAATATGAAATAAATATGGAAGCATCTCTCTAATGTAATAAGATGATCCAACGGAGGGATTGTCAAAATATACATCTATGTGTCCTCGGCAAAAATAATAGGAATTTCAGCTCAGTGCGACATAAATATATGCTGAACTATTTTTTTTGTCCAGGACACATACAGTCGTATTTTTTTAATCCCTCCATTGGATCATGTTATATTATAGGTGTGTTGGTTCAGTATTTTTTTCAGAATTTTTGCACCGTTGAAACCCTTAACTAGTTTTGTGGCAAGCACTTGTAGAAAATCCTACTCCTATATATATCTTTACCTACTAATAAAGCACGCATTGCTTCCGTCGGGTTCACCGTCAATTTCCTAGATTACAATTTTTGAGATTTTTTAATATCCGATGTGGTACTAATAAACTGCCTGTTCGTTGGTTATTTTTTTCATGGGCCGCATGCACTTCAGGGCCCGCTCGATTGCTAGCCCATCGAATCTATGGGCTGCAGTGATGACCGAGAAAAAAAACGATCGAAAAACAGGTGGGCTTCATGGATTGAACTCCCGACCGGGGGTCAAGTAAGAAAAGACCCTTTCAACCGCTTTACCTATGGCTGTGATTATAATCCTATCTCACCTCTTTACATCACGTCCCACCAATTTATATCTGTGTATTATTCGAAATCAATAAGTCAACTCAAGGAGTGGGTCCTGGAATATAAGCAGGAAGAAAAGAGAAGGAATTAAAAGGGGTAAAGTTGGCTCTTATATACTACTAAGCAAGAAAGGAAAGAAATTACTCCACTAATAAGGAAAGAGAAAGAATTAAAAGAAAGAGTAAATTCGGCTCTTATATAAGCAGAAAGGAAAGAAATTATTCCACTCACAAGGAAAGAAAAGGAATTAAAGGGAGTAAATTCGGCTCTTATAAAGCAAGAAATGAAAGAAATATAAATTTTGATTGCAGTATGAGTAGTAGGAAGGAAAGAGAAAGAATAAATATATATGAGCACTAAGGAGAAGAATTAAAGGAACAGTGTTGTGCTGCTGGATGTGCATGGGCCGAGGAGGGAGCAATTAAAATAAATGACAACAGCTGTGTGCGTGTGCACTTCATAATTTTAATAACCATTCATTTTTTTCTCACATACAAAAAGGTTGGCTGGCAATGACCGTTCATATTTTCTTTTGTTTTGAATCTGTGGGGTACATATAAATTATGCTTGGTTATGTTTATATTACATTCAATATTATGTGTACTCAATTGATCTAAGGTTTTTTTTAATAACTTGATTTTTTTTGTCACGAACAAATCAATGAACTGGTGGTCCAACTGGGTACAGCCGCAACGGTTCGGTTGCCCATTTGGTTCTAGAAAATATAGTTTGATGGTCATGGTGGAAGAACACGACATAAAGTGCTTTGTATCCGAAGAACGGCAAGGAGAAACGAGCATGCAGCGGCAGCACTTGGCACTTCAAGCAATAGGGAGACTTAGACCATAGGGAAAGGGAGGTGAGATGAGATCGTGCGTGCATGTAATTTAGGGAAAAAGCGTGTGTATTGTTTTTTTGTGTGTATGAAGTGTTTTCTTTGGGCCAAGCCCAAATAATGAAAATAAAATGTTATCTCTAAAAGTATTCAACATCCTATAAATCCCTCTATGCATTTATTATCTTTTGCAAATTCCTAAAAACTTTTGGATTAGTTATTAAACTTTTAAATTGTATACAATAATTTCATCGTCTGCCTGCTCAGAACACATCCACCACTTTTCTTTCACCCGGTGATAGTGATAAGTGAAAGGAGGCGACATCGAAGGACATGACTATGACTTCCTCAACTCTATACTACATGGTCCAAACACCAACATTCTTTTTTTTAGTGCGGACACAGAGCGTCTAATTTTTCTAAGAGAAAGATTGTTTCTAATAGTTTTTTATTTCCAAAAATATGAACATTTTAAAATATGTTCACCATTTTTATATTCAATATTTCCAAAAAATGTATCATTTTTTGTTAAATGTTTGCATTTAAAAATATTCTAAAAATAATAAATCATTTTTTAAAAATCTTGTGTTAAAAATGTGAATCTTAAAAAATCCCATTTTTATAAAAATGATCAAAAAATCAAAAATGTTACTCTTTCATCACAAGATAAAAAGGATGTTAAATATTCATGTTCTCACGAAAGGTAAAAGGACGATTGACAAACTATTCCATGCACAACTACTATTTCATCTATATCAATATAAAAAGACCCAAAGGGGAAGATCCAATTAATCTCGGCCACCAAATCATGTCAATCCAACGACCTAGACAGCTTCAATGTCGAGCGCTCAACACGTTTAGCGTGCAGTTAATTTGATGCCAAATATAGTGCTAATCACATAATAACACGCAAATAATATCCTACTTAATATTCCCATGCACTTAATATACTTCCAAATTAACATGCATTGCACGTCCACATTGACTAATCACATGAAGGATGTTAAGGTGGCTTCTTCAAATCCACACTTCATGCTTCGAAAAGAGATAATTAGAATTGAATATAAGAAATGTTGTGCAATGGCACGCAGATAGCAGATTTTGCTATTTTTTGGCCCGTTGCAACGCACGGGCATTTGTACTAGTATATATGTATATATGTATATATATGTGAGTATATGTATTGTGTATGTTGCTTCTTTTCAGATTTTTTTCATATATATGATGATTTGTATTTTGCTTTTTTATGAAAATGTATATATGTTTGTATGTTCTCTGTGTATATATGTTCATATATGCAAAAAAGTTAGATTTATATATTTAGAAAAGGATTATCTATATATGTTCTCTGATTTAGTACATTTTAGGTTAGTTTCATTTTTAGAAAAGTTTTATATATTTAGGAGAGGAAAAAGGAAAATAAGAAGAGGAAAAAGGAGAAGAAGAGGAGAGGAAGAAAAGGAAGAGGAGAAGAAGAGGGGAGGAAGAAAAGGAAGAGGAGAGGAAGAGGAGAGGAACAAAAGGAAGAGGAGAAGAAGAAAGGAATAGAGGAGAAGAAGAAAAAATAGAAATTAGAAGAAGAAAGGAATAGAGGAGAAGAAGAAAAAATAGAAATTTTTTCTATTTTTTCTTCTTCTCCTCTCTATTCCTTTCTTCTTCTCCTCTTTTTTCTTCTTCTTTTTTTTCTTTGATCTTCTCCTCTATTCCTTTCTTCTTATCCTCTTTTTATTTCTTCTTCGTCTTTATTTTTTATCGGGTCTGTCGTCGTCGATATACCCCGTGTCCCGATAACTTCAACACGAGGGGGGTTCGACCTACCCCCTCCCCGATAATATTATTTTCCCATGTATGTATGCAAAAGTTACATTTTTAGAAAAGTTTTATATATCTAGCTAGGAAAGGAAGAAGAAGAAAAATAATGAGAGGAAAAAGGAAAATAAGAAGAGGAAGAAAGGAGAAGAAGAGGAGAGGAAGAAGAGGAGAAATAAATAAGAAGAAGAAAAAAGAAGAAAAAGAAGAGTAGAAGAAGAAAGGAATAGAGGAGAAGAAGAGAAAATAGAATATTCTATTTTCTCTTCTTCTCCTCTTTTTTTTCTTCTTTTTTTTCTTCAATCTTCTCCTCTATTAATATCTTCTTCTCCTCTTTTTATTTCTTCTCCGTCTTCTTATTTTTTATCGGATATGTCGTTGTCGATATACCCCGTGTCCCGATAACTTCAACACGAGGGGGGTTCGACCTACCCCCTCCCCGATAACATTATTTTCCCATGTATGTATGTCGTCGTTGTCGATATAACCCCCTCCCGGATAACTTCGACCGTGATAACTTATACCACGGGAGCACCCCCCCCCCCGGCCCTCTCGCTCGACCAAAACTCTCGAGGACACCCAAACCCTAGAAGAAAAAAATGATGTCGGTCTCCTACCCCCTCCCGCCGCGCCCCTACCCTTGAAGCGTTGCCGAGGCCACCCCAAACCCGGAATAAGCTAGGTCTACATTTGCCACTAATATATCCACATGCTGTCATGTTTGTGTAATAATTGCCATGTTGTAATATTTGCAGAAACAATGGAGTTCGGACGAGACGAGGAACAAGAACAGGTGTTGGGGACATAATCTTAGCCGGAGGTGATGTCATGTCGTATCTTAACGACAATGATGGTCTGGAAGCAGAACAGGGTGAAGAAGAAGCAGGCTACGGTGATCGAAGAGTGGAGGAGGAAAGACATGATTATGATGGCTCCAGTGACTCAATGCTAGTGCAAGACGAAGCCCGTGGTGACGGCTCCGGTGAACGAACAGAGTCCGTCCAGGTAAATATATTAGTTAAGCCTGTGATGACTCGCTAATTGATGCATTCATTGTTTTGGTATGTACACATATTAATTAACTCTCGTCTAATTCTTCTTTTTTCTAGCCCTCCGGATCGAGCACAACTTCGGTAAAGAGACGAGGCCCGAAGAAAAAGTTGCGCTCGGATGAAAGGTCTGAGATCACAGAAATCGCGCGTGATGGCATGCCGATTGAACCCATCCGGACAAAGGAAGCATTTGCTGCTCGGTGTGGGGTTCTTGTTAGGGACAAGATCCCGATCAGCATCCAGCAATGGTCTAAGCCTAAGAACGAAGACCCTGAGGTGTCTTATGTCAATGATATGTAGAAAGATGATCTTTGGACTGAGCTGAAGGCAAATTTCACCCTACCGCCAGAGGAGGATCCGGAGAAGCCAGTTAAAGAGCAATTAATCAAGTCTCATGCTCTTAAGAAGATGGCAGACCTATTCAGGAGGTGGAAGAATGAGCTGAAAACGTTTGTCGACAAAGAAGAGACACCTGAATTCATCGGCAGATATGAGAAGATCAGAGATCACTGTCCCGCATTTGTGGCCTACAAGACATTGGAAAAGAGTAAGAAGATGTCGGCGACAAACAAGAAAAATGCTGCAAAGAAGAAGCTTCACCATCGCACGGGGTCAGGTGGCTACCTCAAAACCCGGCCTAAGTGGGCCAAGGCTGAGAATGATTTGCTTGATAAAGGGATCGAACCAGAGACAATGAACTGGCCAGACCGTTGCCGGACTTGGTTCTTCGGGGCTGGCGGAACCTTGGACCCTGTATCAGGGAAATGCGTTTGGACGGACGAGCAAATAAACATACCAGTCAAGAAGCTAAAGCACTATATCGATGCAGCGCAGCAAGGGACGTTCGTTCCAGACAGAGAGAACGACGAGCTCACAATGGCCCTCGGGAATCCTGAGCACCCTGGGCGGACACGAGGCACGCCAGGCTCCGTTCCGTGGAATGCTGGTTTTCCGGACGCAGGCAGTTACAAATGCCAGGAGAGGAGGAAAAAAGTGGAGCATGCCCAAATTCAGACGCTGCACGAAAGGGTTCAAGCGCTAGAGGAACGAGAAGTAGCTCACAGCAAGCGACCGGCCGAAACTACCCTTGAAGCTACCCCGCCATCTCAGCGGAGAAGCAGCGTGGCTTCCATCGAGCTGCTTCAGCTGGAGCATGTCTTGACGGCTCCTGCTAGCTACCCCGTGGATGCTATCACGGGGTCTCAACATTGCCACCTTATGATGCAATGGCAGAACTTCAAAGTCAAGGCGGCTGTCGGCTCTATTCGACCTACTGAATCCGGCGCAACTTTTCACTGTAGTCTGATTCCAGAAGCATATGCCAGGGTGACGGTGGACGAAATAATGGAGGGATTTGAGGACCTCCAGCTTGACTACCCTACCGGTGAGGGGAGACTCGACTGGGTTCTTGTCTATTGACTCCATGCCTATGGCGGAAGGAGCTCATCAAGCTTCTGAACTGGACGCCTCCGCCTCCTCCTCCTCCTCCGGCGAGTCAGGGCACTACGCCTCCTCCTCCACCTCCTCCTCCGGCGAGTGATCACAGCACTCGGCCTCCTTCTCCGGCGCGTGGAGGCACTCCGCCTCCTTCTCCGCCTGCGCCGGCGCGCCCGAGCAGCCAGCCTCCTCCTTCTCCGCCTCGTCAGCAAGGGCGGAAGAGATCCGCCGCCGCTCCGGCTGCTCCGGCGCGTCGTAGTCCTTCTCCTCCGCCTCGTAAGCAAGGAAAGAAGACAGACGCAGCCACTCTGTCTGCTCTGCCGGCGTCTAGCAGTACAGCCAGAGGCGGGAGGCAATATAGATTCGGTCCTTCTCTGAAGACTCTAGAGAAGTTACCATACGAGAGGACCCCGGAGGAGAACGCCAAGATCACGCGAGCCGAAGTGAGGAACTTCCTTGAAGGGGTAAAAGAAAGGAAACATCCACCTCCGGAGGAGAACGTAGATCCGGTGAAAGCGAAGCGCACTCTGGCTGCCCTGAAAAAACCAGCAAAGTCTCCGCCGAAAGGCAACTATGACCGCATTATTGCAAAGTCATTTGTTGAAGCGGAGCAGTCGGGAAGTATTGTCAGTGATCAAAGGTTAAAAGAACGACGAGCTGGGGAAAAAATTCCCCAGCTCGGCGAACAGGCGAACCAATTGTGCCTCCCGCTCAAGGTGCCTACTAATGATCCGAGGATGGTGCCCGGTTATAGCAATCTTGGAGATTACCTGCCCGACAATGTACATTATGAGTTCTTGGAGGTGGAGGAACACAAATACGAGTACAGGAAGCCTCTCATCAAAGCTGTAGATTTGAGCTACTGTCTTCAGTTCGTTTCCTCCATGTTTTGATCTGCACCTCTACCCCACCATCCTTCTCAAGTAAGTTCGAGCTTGAGACAGTGAAATCCCTAGCAGGTGGCAGAGGCTGACTGCCATGACATGTCCCGAGATTGTATGTGCCAGTTTTGGTTGTGCACGCCAATCGTTTCATGAATTGTAGAAGAAATTGTATGATGTTGTTTATTCTAGATTGGAGCTAACTGCTTGAGTATGTGTCAGTTATACTGATTGTGTTGTTGTAGCTCTCTAATTTTAGAAATTGGAACGCAACAACCGCCTCTGAACATT
Source organism: Triticum aestivum (assembly GCF_018294505.1). Lineage (NCBI taxonomy): Eukaryota > Viridiplantae > Streptophyta > Magnoliopsida > Poales > Poaceae > Triticum > Triticum aestivum. The sequence continues at coordinate 697,722,151 of NC_057812.1, read as the reverse complement.
TTTATTTGTATCAATGATGTTAGATATGTTGTACATAGAGTAGCATCCATCCTAACTAACACTGGTAATACTGGCTGTGGCTGATCTTCTTCGCCAGGTCCTTGTTTGCTTCACAGCCCATATGGTAGGGGAACTGCATACGGGAAGTGCCTTATAATGATGTGTGTGCCTAATTAAGCAATTTTTCTTCTCTATGTTCAGTATCCTGCTAATTTTGATGGTCTGTTGAATTGTCTTCTTGTAATATATATGCAGCAGCTTAGTGAAGATAAACTTGCCGAAGAGGTTCCCCTATTGCTTGATGACATTGTTGCCGGAGACACAGCCAAGGTAACTCTGCTCCCTCCACCATGCAGGACATGTAGGTCTTATTTGGTTAATTCCCCTGTTCATTGCTTTTGTTTGTTCAAAAAGATTTCTCCATGTAACATATAATAAGAAAGAAACTTTGTGAATAAGAAAAGAGGAGTTGGGTTGAGGATAAGAGATTCCATGTAGCCTGAGCTACAAAGAAACTTTGTGAATAAGAAAAGAGGAGTTCGGGTGGGGGCATACCAGCTTACTGTTTCTTTTGTTTTTAGGAACTGGGATGCGTGCCATATGTTAGATCTCTTCCGGGCAAGGAACATATGCATAACATAGTATGCACATGCAACGGAAATCGAGGCGCATTTTGATCTTCTGATATGCACTGCTGGCATAAAGATTATGTTTTGTTTTCACACACACACACACACAGGTGTTACATAGTTAATTTGCAGAGGAAAAAAATATGAAGAATGTAGGTTTTGTTATGTCAGATTGTTGACATGCCAACTGAAGTGCCTGATTGTTTGATAGGCTTGAATTCTTACGGTTTCTTTCTTACTTGACATGTTTTGTTTTATTTTGGGAAATCCCAATGATTTTTTCCCAACCCAAAATTGCTGAGGTAGGTAAGAACAAGTATATAGTAGTAATGCACCATTTATACATTGAAGTATTATTTATGTTATTCTTGATCAACCCATGAATTATAGCATTCTGGAAATCGAAAATATTTGATGCAACATATATGTAATTCCTCAGGATGTTCTGGGATCCGGGTGAGCTTGATATGGCCTGACATCGCTCATTTAATGATGAAGTAGTTGAACAAAAGGAACAAGTCGGGAAACGGTTTTCAGCTGCGAACCAAGTTGTGCGCTCTCTATCCCT
>NC_057812.1:697693208-697720634 GCF_018294505.1 Triticum aestivum | reverse complement strand
GAAAAAATGGCCTACTTTTCTTGGTTAATGAGCCTAATAATTGTTTCCCCTCATTATAAAGCTCTTGAACCTTTTTCTCATTTGTTTGGACAAATTGGGATGGAAGATTTTATGCCTGTTTCTGCATTGGATATGTATTAAGAATCTAACATTAAATGCTACTGATTTTTTTAGTGTGTTGCTAAGTGCAATTTCAATATATGCCTTATGCTTGCATGTGCTAGATGTTCTAGTTTCCTATATAACTCTGATGCTGCTCTTTCTTTGAAAATAAATGAATCTTCCTTTTTTGGAACATTATCAAATAAGTTTTCCTGTACTACTGAGTATTGATTAGTAATTGAGTTCTAACCTTAAAGATATGTGGCCATATATGTTTCTCTTTACATGAACAATATACACCATTTTGCAATGTACATTGCTTCAAGAGGTGGTGTTGACTATGATTTTCTTTTGGTATTGAAACTCTTGAAACTCACTACATAATTAGTCTTCCATTTCATGAGATAGAACACATGCCATGAGCAGATATTACAAATTGCCTTGTTTTATAGGTAATCCAAGAGTTACGCCTGATCTTACACATGATTTTTGTTTGTTAGCAAGGATGATGCCTGCTAACAAGCGCGCTGGTCTCTAGTTATCGTTGATTGAATACTGTGCATGATTGAAAATTGGTTATTATCAAATGTGGCTGAAAGGAAATGTCCCTCGGTTACTGTCCTAAATCTTTTTTTTCCCTCAAGTCACTAGCTTACTATTGGTAGTTAGTCAGTTGATAATTGGATGTGTAATTCCAAATACGTGCACGGTGCACCATCTACTCGATGGTATGCCCATATGGATTGTTTGATCTCTTTTTCTCTGCAGACTGCAGGTGCAGATCCCCCGCTCGCTGAGGACAAGGTCAGATTGCTTAACGAGTTCTTTTATTTTAGGATTTTAAGATGATTAGTCCTTGAGCACCATAGTTGATTGAAATGAAATATGCGGATCACTTTTTGCTTCAAATTCAAATGAAATATGGGGCACAATAAAATGGTGTATATAGTGAGACTATGTACTGTATGAGTTATTTGAGTAATGATGTGATAGCAATGTATAAACTTGCTGAATTCACTTAGTTTGTTGATACTGCTTTATCGATATGTGGCCAGCAAGTGTGACGTGCAAGTTGTATATATTAGGGATCTAATGTACTATGTATTTACAAACTTTTCTGTGTGTTCCATGGTACTAAGTCGAACATCCACCAGCACAGATTTGGTTCTAATCAAGGATCACAGATTTGACGCTTGCACTGTAGTTTATTTCTCCATTCGTACATCATCAGTCTTAGTACTTGCTCTTGTGCCTGCTGGGCTTGCGCTGTTACTGAGTTTGCCTTCCCTTCCTAAATAGCAGACATCATTCCCTTTATGTCCTTGAAGCAAAAATGTTTAGGTAAATATGGGGTCTGACAGAAAGAGTACACACTGTCTTTAGGTGCTGCACTTCAGAAGCGAGCCCCTCCTTCATCTGCACAAGCTCCTACAGGTAAATCAACCGTTCGTCAACATATTTTTATATTCATTGCTTGGAACAACAAGCTGAATCAACTGAATTACTCACCTTATGCCAGGTCTTGGTGTGCAAGACTGCAAGCCACTAGTAAAAAACAAAATATCATGTTAGACAGCTATTTATCTATGGTAGATACACTACAGTGCAATTGATGCATCAGTCTCACCAAACGATGTTATGCTGGGTCTCATAGGATCACTTGCATTTCGTTGGACTTCTTGAAGCCAACAGACTAGGATGACTTGTACCTATAGTAACTACAACAGATCACTCTGATTATTTCACAAGAAGCATTTCAAGCCCATGAGTTGTAGTTGTAATTCTTTTCAAACTGCCATGATTTTAACCAAAAGTTTAGTACAGGTTCAGATTCTAATTTGCATGATAAGTTTTCTAACATTTTTGTCTTGCATGTTTCTTTATAGCTTATATCTCTTATGGCAATTCATAGGATGAGAATCGGGACATGAATCTGAACTATGATAATTGGATTTATGATATTCGTGGAAATTGTGCAAAATAACGAACAACGGTCATTATTTGTCCCAGTGAAGCTCCAGGTTTGGCTGATTGCTGGGGATATGAGTTCCAGACTTTGTAGAAGAAATATAAAATAAAATTAAGCTAGACTAGATATACATATTATACTCCCTGGATTGCCTTTTATTAAACAAATCATATAACATTGTAATGGGGTAATGACAATATTAAAACATCATCAGTTGCCACTATTTATTTTGTGAGATCATCAGAAGGTGAAACTTATGAATAGTTTTATCATCCTGGTCACCAATTTGTTGGCGTGTGGCTGATGCAATATTAGTGTGTGTGCTTGTGTGTCATTATCTATTGTATTATTAAAACGGTAGAAAACGTATGGCTTAGATGTAACAATAGAAAAAAACAGTTCAAAAGAATGGCTGTGATTTGCTAGAAAGAAGTATTCACGCATTAATGTCTCCATATCCTATACGTTTCAAAGCGATGAGTTAGAATCCAATTCCTATACGGCCATATACCTGTTCAAAAAATAAATATGGCTATGTATCGCCCCATACGTTCCTAAGTAACCAGTCTAGCAAAGATAGAGAAACAAGTTGTGGGTCCTAAAAAAATTATAATGGCCAAGATCTAACAGAATTTCATCACAAAATCTGTGACATGCGCTTGTATTGTTTTGCACATACAAACTTTGTCACGTAGATGTCTAGGCGATTGAGAAGTGTAAATCAGAATGGCGTATGGAAGAAGGACACATACCATCATCACGTGGGTTGTACGGACATACTCAATTTCCATTTATATCAGTAGTATGAGAAAATCAATCAACATAAGGTAGCGACGCTACACATGCCAATCAGCCACTAACACACCTGAATCGAACAGCCAGTACCTATTGATCAGTCCAATTTGTCACCCTCCACTAGATTGGAGAAGAAAAGAATAAAGTACACGGGGCAGCAGTAAGTAAAAAGAGAAAAAAAAAAACAAGTGAGGCAGTGGACGCTATTTCATGGATAGTCGTTCCCACAGATTTTTTTCCGATAAAGGGCATTTTTATTGACTCAAAATGTAGCATCAAGCAGATACAAAACATGATGAGCATCGCCCGGCCTCTGCATAACTATGATGCACACAGCCAAACAAAAACAAACTGAAAGAAGATAAAAAAAAAGGTGACATATCAGCAATAGTAGGATCATATAGGACCGACGGTATGACTTCGTCGAAGGGGTTGGTTCGCCAATCCGGAGATTATGCTGCCACCCATGGTGGGTGAAGACCTCCCTGGCCACCCGCTTCAACCGCGTACACACCGCCTTGAATAGTGATTGATACTCCGTTCGGTTCCCGCACATGGAATATGCCCTGTATGAACATGAATAAGCCCGGGCGACAAGAGAGCGACAAAAGAGAATGCAAAGAATAACAACTAATATTTTTAAGGAGGAGAATAAAAACTAATTGTAAATTTTGATATGCTCTTTTAACAAGAAGCGAGTGAGACAAGAAAACATAATATGAGGAGGAATAAAACCTAATTGTAACTAGGTAATTAGTGCTATTCTAATTAAATTCTAGAATACCTATATAACTCAACCTAAACTGATATGATAGTTTTGATTGACTTTTGATATTATGGATGATATTGGCTGTGAAGAAACCCATATCAGTGCCAACACATTATATGAAAAAGTGAGCTAATTAATCATATGAAAAAAGGAAAATGTTGTTGTTGGTATAATAATGGAGGTTTGAAGCAAGAATTTGTTTAAGTGCAATAACTCATATAAACCATGTTTAACAATACATAGAAGCTAAATATAGACAAGCTACGATGAGGTTGACTGAAATAATGTTTTCGCTTCTGGTCTTCTTTGTATTGTCATGATGTTTAATGAATAGATTAAAAGGTTTTGTCGCAAAAATATAGTTTATATTGTCCTATATGGGTAAGTAACTTACATAATTGGTAAAAGCATATGCGGAAGGATTCGATACAAAATCTAGGAAGAAGGCCAGCGGAGGAAAATATCATAAGATTTGCATGTAAGCCAATAATGTCAATATTTAATTACCACTAGAAATTGTTCGGAGATATGGTTTCGCTTGCAAGTTAAAGACTACATTGCCTTGGGTCCACTATTTGCAAATATTTAAGCTCCCCACTAGAAGTGCACCTAATGGTCTATGGATAAATCATACTTTATATATTAAATAAGTGAAAAATATACATAATAGTAAAAGAAATCTAGCCACGCAATGCATAGGTCACCCTGCTAGTTTTGCTGAAACAAGTACTATTATTGCATAGGTTATCATTTATCACTATTAGAATTGCAGTTTACCTTCTCCACGTAGATAATGTTCTTACCTGAAATTGGTAAACCATATGTGCTCTTACCTCAAATTGACATTATAGTGCATTCCAGGCATCAAATTTTACCACTATTAAAATAGTTGTAACAATTGACTTCTCTCAGGGATATTAGACAAAATCAGGATACATTCTCCATTATCATCCATGGGTGGCCCTTCACCCTCAGCTACTTTACTAAACAAATAGAGCCCTAGGAGCTTCATCAGGTCATCAGATGGGTGCCAACTCGCACTTGTCCTTGCTGCTGTTTTTGCTACCGGATAGTCAGTAATATCTCATTGCTTCCTTGACCTTACAACGTTTTATTTTATTTTATCTCTCTAAGAGTTGTCTCTTGAAAAATCAAATCATGTAAATTCTACTTCATAAAAAGGTCTACTGCATGACTTGCTGGGATCTGTGCAATCCCTTTGTTTAGACAAAATGTTGCATGAATGTATCGGTAAAAAACTTGTGACCGTTGTTAATCTGTCGAAAGATTGGTACATCCTATTGTCTATACTCATTAGATCTCCTTGTTGTTAATTGCATCTGAATTACTACAACGTACTCTGCGTGACAAGCCAGATGACCATCACTATGTTGCTCGGCTATTTGTAGTTTTTCTGATTGTATTGTCACAACTGTGATCAAAGTTCTTTTCAGTTTAGTTCAATCTGTGAACTAAGATACTATGTCAGCTAAAAGATGGAAAATATTATTTTCTAGATATTTGGACTTCATACTGCAGACGAACTCAGATAGTACATAGTAGACTATGTAATAAGGCTAGGCTGTCAGTGTAGTGGAAAGAAAGGTGATGAAAGGTGCTCTCCCGTTGAGAGGTATCAAGATTTAGCATCACGTAGTCTTCTTAATAATAGTAAAGCAAGATATGCTAGGAGATGAGCATGCTAGGAAGGGGATCTCCTCCTTCAGCTGGTATCAGGTTAATCAAAGTCTGCTAACACTGGGAAAGGTTCTTCGCCAACTTAAGTTTGTTTGGTTTGTTTTCTTCTTGCAAGAAGTTGTAATCCCAGTGGCTTAAATTTTATATAAAGATATCTGTCCTAAAAATTATCAGAGTTTGCACATATTTTTCTCTTTCTTTCGTATTCACTAGATAAAGTGATTTTATATTTCATTTGGTGGTACAGTTTGACGTTTCCCCTTTCTGCACATTTTGTCTGCTCTTTGAACAATGACAACCTTTCTCAACAAAGGGTAAAAAAATAAGACAAAGGCTAAAAAAAGAAGACAAAGGGTAATAGATAACATCAAGATGATACCAATTAAACCTTAGTCTGAACTATTATGTTCCTCTTGCAGCAAGGGAAGAAATGGTCGTATCCCTTACATAGGCTCAAAGCTGACACGTATATTACAGTCCTCTTTGGGAGGCAATGCAAGAACGGCCATTGTCTGCACCATGAACCCTGCACACACTCATATTGACCAATCCAGGAACAAACTTCTGTTTGCGACTTGCGCAAAGGAGGTTGTTACAAATGCATAGGTCAATGTAACGATGTCTGACAAAGCACTACTGAAGTATCTATAAAGAGAGCTTGTAAGATTAGAAAATGAACTGAAATTGCAAGACTAAATAGAACCTTTCAGTTGAGGTCCCCAGGGGCATGTTTCTCCGCATTACTTTCTTTTTAGATTGTTGTTGGGTGGTCGATACAGAATCACAGATGCAAAGGTAGAGATGCAGATTTGGAGATTGATCAATAGTTCTTTAATTTATGTGTATTGATAACAAGGATTTAATATCGGAAACAAAATAATTTCGGATGTGACTGAAATATGTGAAATTTCAGTAACTTCGCATATTTCGAAAACTATTTCTGACTTAGAGCTTTCAAATTTCACTTAATCTTAATGAATTATACTAACATAATTTAAATTTATTGTGAAATCAATTTGAATCTGCCTCAAAATTTCGAGGTTAAAAATATTTTGAACCCCACTAAAATATGCAAAATTTCTGAAATTTCACCAAAATTTCCTTGGAATTTATAAGAACTACTCTACTTGATCTGTGCGGATCAATTGTGTGGACATGATGGTTTAAGAAGTGATGTGCATATTGAGGCCTAAAACTTTTATCTGCATTTACAACTTAGTGTCCTCTGTTAAAAAGGTCTCCCATCTTCCTTCATAGCCATGATATGCATTCATGCCTGGTTTAAACAATTTCTGACGCCGTAGGCAAGTTGCGAGACATCCGATCATTTATCGGTCTTTTTTGACCGAGAAAACTCTAGAAAATGCAAAAAAATGTCGAAAACCAAACTTGGCATCCTGCTTTGAATTTTTCATACAAACAATGAAAAAATTGGCGTCATTAGACGTATGTCGAGAAACAATGTGCTCTCAAACGGATTCTTCTGGCATACCGGGACACCATATGATGAACATGGTGTTTTTTGGAACATTCTTGAAATGATCACAACTTGCGAGAAGGTGAGGCATGCCCGTAGTAGGCATTCATGCTAGGTATAAAAGAAAACAAATTAGACTAATAATTTAAACAGGTACTTAAAAGTATTATTTTAAATTTTTAACATAATTAATAAATACAAAGTGGTAAAATTGGAAAAAGTAAACATTTTTCGTCAAAAAGCATTGAATAAATGTTTGACGGAAAAAAAATTAAAATCATAATTTTGAACATTTCCATGAAAATGTTATTTTGGTATTCCACACAATATTTTAAAATTTAGAACTAGTTTCAAAAGGAATAATAAAGTTCAAAAATGAGAAAAATAATTAACAAGAAAAGGAACTAATAACCAAAAAATAGATAAACAACGCTTAGGCCTTGGCCCAACTAGGCGACTGTGTCGCACCTGTGAGGCCCTTGTTGGGAATTCTTAAAACTGCTTGCATTTTTAAAAATTCTTCACGTCTTCAATTTTTTTTTGAAAATTTCAAAATTTGTTCAGATTATATTTTCTTCAAATTTAAAAATGTGCCTATTTCCTATTTTGTTTCTAATTTCAAAATGTGTACAGCAAAATAAAAAATGTCCACACTTTAAAAAAACAGAGGCTAAAAAATATTCTTATTTTCAATTTTGGTTCACAAACTAAAAAATAGGATTTCAAAATTGTTCCCGCTTTAAAAAAAATCACAAATCGAAATGGTCGGTGTTTGTAAATTGTTTTCAAACAATATTCATGTTTTTGAAAAGAAATCTTGTTTTTGATTTTTTTTTCTTGTTTTTTTCTAAAAAGGTTGGAATTTTAATTTTTATAAACTTGTAACATTTATCGAAAAATGTCTGGAATCCCAGAAGTTCGTCACACTTTTAGAAAATTGTTTTCAAATTTCGGAAATTATTCTTTTAAAAAAAGTTTAGAATTTCATAAATTATTTGCCTTTTCCAAACGTATTCGACATTTGCAAATTGTTCACTTTTTTATTGAAAAGTTTCGATATTTTTGGCAATTGTTTTATATATGAAGGATGTCGGATCAAATTAAAGGATTGATTGATCTGAGCCTCCTATAACTACATCTTCAATGTTAGAAGAAGCTAAACCTTCAAGGATAAATTTTGAAATGAAAATCAGTGCATAAATAGCAAGTAAAATAGTAAATAACATATGCAAAATGTGGAACTTACCTCCAGAACAAGGTAAAGTGCCTTTGCGTGCGTGATAACCTTGAAAGCACTCTATGATCTTTTATTTTTCAATACTAACAAATATATCTCACCGAATGTAAAATACCATTATATGATTCATCCTCAATCCAGTCTTGATACTAATGTACCGTTTGTTTGTTCATACGCATAATTAGTTAGTTCATTTGTAGCAAGATCTCTAATGTCTGCGTCCAAATCATCAATTGATATTCTCTTACCAAGTCGGGTTCAATATCACATATCTTGAGTTGAGCTGCAATACAAAGGATATTATCACTTGTTCGAGTTGAAGGACCTGCTTCCCGGGATCTCCTGGTTTGAACATGAAAAGCTGTCAGGACCCCGACTCGATGTCACATCGATCTAGCCGGTAACACTTCATATCATTTTGCGGCCTCACGCACGGTGTTCCCACGGGTGTCGCCTTACCTTTGCCCGGGACCGTTTGCGCCTTTTGGCTCAGGTATATGATAGTGTCGCTAGCATCCATATGATAAAGAGCCCGGGCTGACATGACTAGTCGTAAACCCAAAGTGGCACAGACTTACAGGGACAGGCATCCATGACCCAGCTTCGAACGTGTCGGTCATCAGCAAGTGGGTCCGGGCTGTAGCACTGGGCTAGCAGGACTCCGGTAAACCGGGCTGTAGCGGGCTAACAGGACTTCGGTACTCAAAGTGTGACATTTCCCCGAAGGGACAGACACAGGAACGAAGAAGGACACATGCCGGCCAGCCTAAGTGTTCCAGAGCAGTAGCAAGCTACCATGGCTCAGCGGTAACGCTAGGAGACATTTCCCGGTAAGAGAGGCTACTAAAGATAAACAACTAGATAGTCAGATCCCACACATACCAAGCATTTCAATCACACACACAATATGCTCGATATGTGCAAATACAACGAAGCATCACAATATGACTCTACGACACAAGTACTTAATTCATTAGGCTCCGAGGAGCGAGATATTACAAACATGGGTCTCATGACCCAACACTCAGAGCATACAAGTCAAAGCACAAGCGGAAGCTATCATGTCTGAGTACAGACAACTATAAATGAAAAAGGCTGAGAAGCCTGACTATCTATCAGATCCTGCCGAGGGCACAAGATCGTAGCTGAGGTATCAAGCTAAACGTCGAAGTCCACGTGAAACTACTAGCGAGACCGAAGTCTCTCTGCAAAAACATAAAATAGGCAAACGTGAGTACAAATGTACCCAGCAAGACTTACATCAGACCTATCTACATATGCATCATTATCAACAAAGGGGTGGTGGGGTTTAACTGCAGCAAGCCAGCTTTGACTCGGTGGCTATCCTGAACTACGACTGCGAGTAACTTTTTGAGGTGGCGCACACGAGTCCACATATTCACCATATCAATACACCACTATGGATCCGCTCCCGTCTCCCTACGAGAACGCCATCCATAGCACTCACGCTTATCTTGCGTCTTTTAGAGTATCCACTTTCACTTGTCTATGAACTGATATAAGCAACCCAGAAGTCCTTTTCCGTGGACACGGCTATTCGAATAGATTAGGTTAACCCTGCAGGGGTGTACTTCTTCACACACGCTCTCACCACTTACCGCCGTTTACACGACATGTACTCGGCAACCTTCAAGCGGAAGCCCAACGTGGGTGTCGGCCACGGCCTGCCTAAACACTCAAGTCTCTAGTCCAGGTTTATCGCCTATTCGGGTTCCATCCATGAGGAGATCCGGCCGGAGTTTCGCTCACAGCCCCAAACGATGTGTACAGGGTTCCATGACACCAAACGGGTGCCCGGTTTACCCGGCCACGTGCCTACCGCATCACAGCCCACCCCTACGGTCAGCGCTGTCCACGGCCTCCAGCATACTACAAACACCAGAAACTACTTGCAACTCCTGGACAGAGGACAAGGGTGATTAAGAAGCCGAGAGGGTCCATTGGTTTCGGGCCCAATGCGTGGTAGTAGCTGAATCATGGATCACAAACACAGAACTCAGTTCCTGAGGACGGCTGCAATGAGACAACCCACCATGTACTCCTACATGGCCTCTCACCGCTACCTTTACCAAATCGTGTTCACACACTTAGCTCACACACAGTAGGACATGTTCACACACCTCTGATTCATCCCCGATGAATCAGACCTGACTCAACTCTAAGCAGTAGCAGGCATGACAAACAAGCATGAATGAGTAGGCACAACAGGGCTCAAACAACTCCTACTCATGCTAGTGGGTTTCATCTATTTACTGTGGCAATGACAGGTCATGCAAAGGATAAAGGGGTTCAGCTACCGCAGCAAGTAACAGATGAATCCGTGTTGTCCTAATGCAGTAAAAGAGAGCAGGAGCGAGAGAGTAGGATTGTATCGGAATGAACAAGGGGGTTTTGCTTGCCTGGCACTTCTGAAGATAACATTGAGTCTTCATCGGTGTCAATGATCACATCATTGGTATCACGTCTATCGAGAGGGGACAAATACCGGCAACACAGAAAGGAACACAATCAATGCAATGCACAATATGATGCATGCTCATGACATGGCAATATGAATGTGTTTTGAGCTAATGCAACTAGCAACAGATTAAATGAAGTTGGTTTGAATATAAAATTCAAATTCAAACTCCATATGTGATTAAATAAATGCCCTTTATATGATTTGTGCTAAACAGCAGCTATAAGTTGTTCTAATATGCATGAAAATGGTACAGATGGATTCCTTGAATTTTTCTGATAATTTTTCATATATAAATTATTTAATTTGGAGTTACGGTTAATTTTCTATGATTTATTGAAGTTTATACAATTTTCTGGAATTATAAATCATTTCCTAATTTATTTAATTCCAGAAATACTTTACTGCGTCAGCATGACGTCGGCATGACGTCAGCAAGTCAGCAGACGCTGCTGCTGGTCAAACTTGACGTGTGGGGGCCACACGTCAGTGACACAGGGCTGTTTCACTCACTGACAGGTGGGACCGGTCAACGGCCACATCAGCTAGGTCAACTCCGACGCGTGGGGCCACTGTGGTTAACTTAAACTAAACAGGGGTTAACCGTGGTTAGTTAAGGGCGTGGGGCCCATATGTCAGTGAGAGATAGGGCTGTTAGCAGGGTCATTAGTGACTAAGTAAGTGCGCCACGTCGGCGTCACCGGAGTTCAGCCGGCGGCGACCAAACCCGGGGCGGCAACACGCCGGAGTTGCTCGGGTTTCGCGTACAGACAGCGGTTTGAGCCGCGGTTGATCTCTAAGGGTAGCTGGTGTTACAGCGCGTCGGATGGTGGCAGTAGCCGGGCCGGGGGTGGCCGGAGTAGACGGCCATGAGCTCAAAGGCGGTGGCCGGAGTTCGGTTGTGCACGGGATTGCGTTAGGGTGCACGGGGAGGACGGTGGTGGGGTGATATGTGCTACTGGGAGCGTGCTGAGCACGATGGAGTGCTCGGACACGAGCTCCAGCGACTAGCGCGGCGGTGGTAAGCTCGCGGCTCCGGCGGATTTGATAGCTACGCGGTGCAAACGAGGCAGGGGAGAGAGGGGAAAGATTCCGGTGCTCACGGTGAACTCGCAGAGCAGACTAGTGGGCTCGGGGATGGCTTGATGACGACGAATCAACGACGGCGATCTCGGGCGGCCGGAGATGGGGAAGACGGCGTGGGCGGCGATGCAGGGCTCCCGGCGTTGCGTAGCTCCATGGAGAGGTCGGGGGCGTCGAGGCGGAGCCTTTGGTCACTCTGGTGGGGTGGAACGACGGTGGTGGCTACGACTGCGACGAGCGGCGGCGACGGCGGTCCTCGGTCGCGCGAGTGAGAGAGCCAGAGAAGAGAGAAGAAGGAATAGGGGAGAGTGAGAGCGGTCCAGGGGGTGCGTGGCATCCTCAGGGCGACGGGGAAACAGGCAGAGAGGCAGGAGGTGGCCTGGGCGTGTGCCCGCGCGCTCCGGCCACGCGCCTGCGCCTACTGGCGCGAGGAGGAAGGCGACAGGGGGGGGGAAGTGGTGGGCTGGGCCGGCCAGATGGAGCTGGGCCAGGTAAGTGGCGCCAGGTAAGTGGCCCAGGTGGCCTTCTCTCCCTTTCTATTTATTTCTGTTCTGTTTTTCTTTTATTTAATTCTTTTGCCACTGTTTTGAATTAAAATAATAATTCAAACAATGCCAAAGCTCCTCTGAATATTTTATTTTGCTAGATGGACTTTTCCAAAAGCTCATAAAATAATTCAGGGATATTTGAAATTATATTCTAATTATATGAATATAATTCAAATTCAAATAGCTAATGAATTAAATCCAAAGTCCCAAAAATAATTCCTTAAAAATGTTCAATATTTTGGTTGGGACCAGAACCCTTACCAAAAATTATCAAACATTTAAGAAGAGCACTTTGGAGCAATGAATGAGATTTCTAGGGTTTTTGCCCCTCTTTTATTTAAATTTTTGAGGCTTCCAAAATTCCTCAGTTCAGGTTTCAATAATTTAAACATGATGCACACATGAAGCTAGCCTAGAGCACTACCAGCAGCTAGGGATGTGACAACTCACCCCCACTAAACAAGAATCTCGTCTCGAGATTCAAGCGTAGGGTAAGGTGAAGGGTAAACGCAACTAGTATAATCTTCACGATCCAGGGTGCACTTCAGTTGAACGTTGATTCATTCACCATCTTTGACTCGAGGTCTTGCTCTGAGAAATCCTGTCACATGACATGGAGGGAAGAAGGAGACTCTAGAAGGGTCGATCTTCTCGAAGATCGAACAACTCACAGAATGAGACATAGCAACATCTCTTGAGCTGGGAGACGAAGCACAGATCTGAAGAAATGGAGTGAGACAGATGACGAGAGTTCACTAGGTAGACAACAACTTCACGCTTAAGGTGGTAATCGGTTGTCAACGTAGCGAGGAGTTGAATTGCCATGATACCATAACGATACACCTTAGGGAAGGTGACTCGAAGATACATCCCCTTAAGTGGCAAAAAGAATTACTTTTGATTCAAAGATCATTGAAACTCTTTATACCAGCCTAAGGCAGTTCACAACGATCGTTTGGAGGGGGTCGGTAGAATGGCATACTCGTACTTGGATGATGTGGATTACCTTGTTGAAGACAACGTAATGGATGAATTTGCTTATCACCGGAAATGGAAGAGACCCATGGTAGAATGGCACATTGGCGGTGCAAGCTGGGAACAAAATGCAAATGCTGGAAATGATTCTGGTAACTGGGGAAGAACCCAACAATAGGGAGTGAATTCGCTGTTTGAAAAGATCATAGCATTGCCGAGGAAACTGAGAGCATCCCAATTAGTGTCGATGATAACACCTAGCGCTTGTGCGTGCTCTCAAGAACTTGAGCATTTCCATAATCATCAAGGTTTTATCAACATCCGTGTCAAGGGTGCTGACAACACAACATACTACCATGATGGCTAATGATGGATGATGCAGATGCAAAGGAAGATAACACCTTCTCAGATTTCACCCTTGACGGGGCCAAGAAAATAAAATCTGGATGATCGACCGAGAGACATTTAGCACTCCGCTTCTAATGTTCTCCTTGATGTGCTAGCGTATCCCATTCATTGAAATGGTTTGGTATCTAGAACATCAAGTAAAGGTCGGACTTCGGGAACACAAAAGTCCATAGGGGCAACTAGGGAGTAAATCCTACGAAATCCTTATGGGGAGGTGGCCAACTTCCTCAATCAAGATATTATAATAACAGGTCTTCCGGTTGGGTGTGTTGGCCATGACATCCACTTTACCGGTTTCCGAGGGACCGATATTATAGTTTTTGGGAAATGTTTCAAACCATCATATCTGCCTGAGATTCAGATCTGGTTGGTGTCAGGATATTCCAGACTCATCGGGTCCAGGAAGAAAAATAAAAGTTTGCAACACAAATCGACGAGATGACGTTGCGAGATTCTCGGGAGACGAACTACGATAGCAAGCTCCAAAACATGAGCTGGTTCTGCTACAAACATGTGAACATGTTGTCCAAGACAAGCATGACCACAAAGTAGTCTTATAATAAAACACTACCGAATTCAGGAGGGGAACCATCATCGAGGATATCGAAGTCCTTGCATAAGGTATACTCTTAAGAAGGAACTTCTTCTCCTTGAACAAATCAATCAGTGGCTTGGTGTGCTAGGGATACATATAGATTGAAGGATGCAAGTCTTCAAACTACAGAATTCTTCGCACATGTGCATGACTGATTTGGAATGATTCCAAGAAAACAACATTGACTTTCTCGAATCCACGGCGGCAACTTGCATCAGATGCACATGAATTAAAGGAAGTCACTACCTTCATCCAAACATATGCTTCATGAGCTAGCATGAACAAATGCTTTCAAAAATTTCCAACACTAGCTTAATGTTCAACAAAATTATGGAGGAGATAAGGATGTTGTCAATGGGCTCAACAACAATTCATCTAGGTTTCCTTTTAAAAGGAATTCCATAGTTAAGTGAACACGTGATAGCATTGGTCAGACCCAAAAGATATAATGGTGTATGCTCGAGGGATCAACCACGAGTAAGACAACATTACGAATATCGTTGGTTCTGGTCTGATTTGACGATAGCCCACACTCAAATCAAAGGATTGATAAGACAATAGATCCAGCAACTGATCACAGGGACCAATCGATGAAGATATCATCTTTCTTCAACACACACTACACAAGAATAACCCTTTGGAACGAACTAAGTCAGGCAAGCTTTTATCTTCCAACTCTCCAAGTCGTTGTCTAACTTAACCAACTAGCTCAGGGATATCCAACACAGATTCTTGGAGAGAAGGTGGTTCACAAGAAACCAACTTGATCACGAGCTCAACATAGCAGTCAGGTGACAATCTGGTAATACTTCCGAGAAGATCTTCGGAAATCACGAACCACCGATATGTTACTAAGCTCGAGAACAATCTTGCTTTTCAGGGCAAGATGATATGATCAAATGAGTGAGGACTTGACAAGATCCTAACTCATCAATCGAAGGGTGCACCGAAATAAGGACTAGGTAGCACGATCAGTCTTAGAAGGATGATTCGAAAACCAACATACTAAGAATGAAATTATTATCCTTTAACTACCAAGCAACAGAGTTGCTAGCAGTATTGATTTCACACATCACAATTCATCTGTCGGCATTCCGGTTACAATAACACGGAAACCGAGAAATTATCAATGATGATCAGAAGTATTACTGCATCAAGAATTCATAAGATAGTGTGCAATTCCCATGATATTCCTGATATAAAGATGGTAATACTTCAAGGTAGATCAGACCAGAAGCTGGATTGGCATCTTGATCTGCCAAGCACAACTTCTTTGACCCAATCCTGGATAGAGAAGAGGTACTGGAGTGTGTTTCTCCTAGTCATTCAGGACAGAATGGCTTGACAGACCACAAGGGTAATAGGCATCGGTAAACGAGTGCATGCATACCCTTGACTATCAATTGATAGACGAAGGTCAGTATGCAACTAAAGAGAACAACTCAAAGGAACATATAACTTTCTGAGTTGTGGATGCATAGATTAGTATGTCGAACCAAGTTCAACATATTTCTTCCGGATAACCCATGCAGAAAGGTAGAACTGGCAGAGTCACGATTTATGAATGGAGAACTCCTCAAGAGTACTCTAATTGTGATTTTTTTTGATCCAATAAACATCTGCCATAAGTAGTTCATGGTATTTGGAAGAAGAAGATACCACGGACTTCAAGGACTATCGCAAAGGTTACTAATAACCTAAGGGAGCTAGCAATTACTATCGACATGAAGTAAGTAGAGTGAATCTCGGGTTCAAAACCCAGGAGTAGAATACCTACTAACTATGTGGCATCACGGAATGCTTTCGAGAATGATGGCCAGAATCCTCACACTGGGAGCACAAATCATGGCTAAATTACTAGATGATCCCCTAAGACACCTAGGGTCATAGTAATAACTCCAACATAAAGGTCGAGGCAGTAGAGTACCTCAACTCAACAATTAGTGTGATTGAGCTGGCATAAAGGAGCATCGAAACCAGAGGGAAAGGATTTTTGCAATTGCATCAGACTATTTAGAAACCTGGAATGACTCGGACAGCATAACGGCTGTAAATGCTCAGAAAAGATTTGAGACATTCACAAAAATGGTGGCATAACCACTCAGAAGCACAATATCAAGGTTTCGAGATCAACAATTAACATACGGGAGTAGTAGGAACTGAACTGAGACTTAAGTCCAACAATCTTATAAGTCTACGGATTAGTAACACGTGATCCTGATAGAAAGAAGAGATAGCCTAGTTCTTAATCCCCGTAGAAGAGAAGATGATGACTCAGATCAGAAGGCCATGAGGTATAAGGAGTAAAAAGAGCCTTACGTTCCATCCCACAATCAATTCCCTTATATAACTAAGAATTTCTAGACTCAACTTCGACCAGTTTGGCTTGGTAATCCTACAGGCAGTCAAGCTCTGATACCAACGCTGTCAGGACCCCGACTCGATGTCACATCGATCTAGCCGGTAACACTTCATATCATTTTGCGGCCTCACGCACGGTGTTCCCACGGGTGTCGCCTTACCTTTGCCCGGGACCGTTTGCGCCTTTTGGCTCACGTATATGATAGTGTCGCTAGCATCCATATGATAAAGAGCCCGGGCTGACATGACTAGTCGTAAACCCAAAGTGGCACAGACTTACAGGGACAGGCATCCATGACCCAGCTTCGAACGTGTCGGTCATCAGCAAGTGGGTCTGGGCTGTAGCACTAGGCTAGCAGGACTCCGGTAAACCGGGCTGTAGCGGGCTAACAGGACTCCGGTACTCAAAGCGTGACATTTCCCCGAAGGGACAGACACAGGAACGAAGAAGGACACATGCCGGCCAGCCTAAGTGTTCCAGAGCAGTAGCAAGCTACCATGGCTCAGCGGTAACACTAGGAGACATTTCCCGGTAAGAGAGGCTACTAAAGATAAACAACTAGATAGTCAGATCCCACACATACCAAGCATTTCAATCACACACACAATATGCTCGATATGTGCAAATACAACGAAGCATCACAATATGACTCTACGACACAAGTACTTAATTCATTAGGCTCCGAGGAGCGAGATATTACAAACATGGGTCTCATGACCCAACACTCAGAGCATACAAGTCAAAGCACAAGCGGAAGCTATCATGTCTGAGTACAGACAACTATAAATGAGAAAGGCTGAGAAGCCTGACTATCTATCAGATCCTGCCGAGGGCACAAGATCGTAGCTGAGGTATCAAGCTAAACGTCGAAGTCCACGTGAAACTACTAGCGAGACCGAAGTCTCTCTGCAAAAACATAAAATAGGCAAACGTGAGTACAAATGTACCCAGCAAGACTTACATCAGAACTATCTACATATGCATCATTATCAACAAAGGGGATGGTGGAGTTTGACTGCAGCAAGCCAGCTTTGACTCGGTGGCTATCCTGAACTACGACTGCGAGTAACTTTTTTGAGGTGGCGCACACGAGTCCACATATTCACCATATCAATACACCACTATGGATCCGCTCCCGTCTCCCTACGAGAACGCCATCCATAGCACTCACGCTTATCTTGCGTATTTTAAAGTATCCACTTTCACTTGTCTATGAACTGATATAAGCAACCCAGAGGTCCTTTTCCGTGGACACGGCTATTCGAATAGATCATATTAACCCTGCAGGGGTGTACTTCTTCACACACGCTCTCACCACTTACCGCCGTTTACACGACATGTACTCGGCAACCTTCGAGCGGAAGCCCAACGTGGGTGTCGGCCACGGCCTGCCTAAACACTCAAGTCTCTAGTCCAGGTTTATCGCCTATTCGGGTTCCATCCATGAGGAGATCCGGCCGGAGTTTCGCTCACAGCCCCAAACGATGTGTACAGGGTTCCGTGACACCAAACGGGTGCCCGGTTTACCCGGCCACGTGCCTACCGCATCACAGCCCACCCCTACGGTCAGCGCTGTCCACGGCCTCCAGCATACTACAAACACCAGAAACTACTTGCAACTCCTGGACAGAGGACAAGGGTGATTAAGAAGCCGAGAGGGTCCATTGGTTTCGGGCCCAATGCGTGGTAGTAGCTGAATCATGGATCACAAACACAGAACTCAGTTCCTGAGGACGGCTGCAATGAGACAACCCACCATGTACTCCTACATGGCCTCTCACCGCTACCTTTACCAAATCGTATTCACACACTTAGCTCACACACAGTAGGACATGTTCACACACCTCTGATTCATCCCCGATGAATCAGACCTGACTCAACTCTAAGCAGTAGCAGGCATGACAACAAACATGAATGAGTAGGCACAACAGGGCTCAAACAACTCCTACTCATGCTAGTGGGTTTCATCTATTTACTGTGGAATGACAGGTCATGCAAAGGATAAAGGGGTTCAGCTACAGCAGCAAGTAACAGATGAATCGATGTTGTCCTAATGCAGTAAAAAAGAGCAGGAGCGAGAGAGTAGGATTGTATCGGAATGAACAAGGGGGTTTTGCTTGCCTGGCACTTCTGAAGATAACATTGAGTCTTCATCAGTGTCAACGATCACATCATCGGTATCACGTCTATCGAGAGGGGACAAATACCGGCAACACAGAAAGGAACACAATCAATGCAATGCACAATATGATGCATGCTCATGACATGGCAATATGAATGTGTTTTGAGCTAATGCAACTAGCAACAGATTAAATGAAGTTGGTTTGAATATAAAATTCAAATTCAAACTCCATATGTGATTAAATAAATGCCCTTTATATGATTTGTGCTAAACAGCAGCTATAAGTTGTTCTAACATGCATGAAAATGGTACAGATGGATTCCTTGAATTTTTCTGATAATTTTTCATATATAAATTATTTAATTTGGAGTTACGGTTAATTTTCTATGATTTATTGAAGTTTATACAATTTTCTGGAATTATAAATCATTTCCTAATTTATTTAATTCCAGAAATACTTTACTGCGTCAGCATGACGTCGGCATGACGTCAGCAAGTCAGCAGACGCTGCTGCTGGTCAAACCTGATGTGTGGGGGCCACACGTCAGTGACACAGGGCTGTTTCACTCACTGACAGGTGGGACCGGTCAACGGCCACATCAGCTAGGTCAACTCCGACGCGTGGGGCCACTGTGGTTAACTTAAACTAAACAGGGGTTAACCGTGGTTAGTTAAGGGCGTGGGGCCCATATGTCAGTGAGAGATAGGGCTGTTAGCAGGGTCATTAGTGACTAAGTAAGTGCGCCACGTCGGCGTCACCGGAGTTCAGCCGGCGGCGACCAAACCCGGGGCGGCAACACGCCGGAGTTGCTCGGGTTTCGCGTACAGACAGCGGTTTGAGCCGCGGTTGATCTCTACGGGTAGCTGGTGTTACAGCGCGTCGGATGGTGGCAGTAGCCGGGCCGGGGGTGGCCGGAGTAGACGGCCACGAGCTCAAAGGCGGTGGCCGGAGTTGTGCACGGGATTGCGTTAGGGTGCACGGGGAGGACGGTGGTGGGGTGATATGTGCTACTGGGAGCGTGCTGAGCACGATGGAGTGCTCGGACACGAGCTCCAGCGACTAGCGCGGCGGCGGCGACATCGCCGGCGGTGGTAAGCTCGCGGCTCCGGCGGATTTGATAGCTACGCGGTGCAAACGAGGCAGGGGAGAGAGGGGAAAGATTCCGGTGCTCACGGTGAACTCGCAGAGCAGACTAGTGGGCTCGGGGATGGCTTGATGACGACGAATCAACGACGGCGATCTCGGGCGGCCGGAGATGGGGAAGACGGCGTGGGCGGCGATGCAGGGCTCCCGGCGTTGCGTAGCTCCATGGAGAGGTCGGGGGCGTCGAGGCGGAGCCTTTGGTCACTCTGGTGGGGTGGAACGACGGTGGTGGCTACGACTGCGACGAGCGGCGGCGACGGCGGTCCTCGGTCGCGCGAGTGAGAGAGCCAGAGAAGAGAGAAGAAGGAATAGGGGAGAGTGAGAGCGGTCCAGGGGGTGCGTGGCATCCTCAGGGCGATGGGGAAACAGGCAGAGAGGCAGGAGGTGGCCTGGGCGTGTGCCCGCGCGCTCCGGCCACGCGCCTGCGCCTACTGGCGCGAGGAGGAAGGCGACAGGGGGGGGAAGTGGTGGGCTGGGCCGGCCAGATGGAGCTGGGCCAGGTAAGTGGCGCCAGGTAAGTGGCCCAGGTGGCCTTCTCTCCCTTTCTATTTATTTCTGTTCTGTTTTTCTTTTATTTAATTCTTTTGCCACTGTTTTGAATTAAAATAATAATTCAAACAATGCCAAAGCTCCTCTGAATATTTTATTTTGCTAGATGGACTTTTCCAAAAGCTCATAAAATAATTCAGGGATATTTGAAATTATATTCTAATTATATGAATATAATTCAAATTCAAATAGCTAATGAATTAAATCCAAAGTCCCAAAAATAATTCCTTAAAAATGTTCAATATTTTGGTTGGGACCAGAACCCTTACCAAAAATTATCAAACATTTAAGAAGAGCACTTTGGAGCAATGAATGAGATTTCTAGGGTTTTTGCCCCTCTTTTATTTAAGTTTTTGAGGCTTCCAAAATTCCTCAGTTCAGGTTTCAATAATTTAAACATGATGCACACATGAAGCTAGCCTAGAGCACTACCAGCAGCTAGGGATGTGACAGAAGATGTCAATGTCTTGCTTCTATAGCAACAAAAATTATTAAATGTCTAAATTGATTTCCATGTATATGCTGAAAAGCAGAAAGCAATAAGAATCAAAGATTATCATCAAACATACAGTGGCGTCTAGAAACAAAATTTAGGATTTGGATAGAGGATACCTTTGACCGAAACTACTTCTGTCGTAAACTGCCTCTGCCGCTCTTCCTCTGCATGTAAGGTCGCGTTGCCGGGGTTGCCTCCCCGCCCGCCGCGGTGCAGCATGCACTCCTGCAGCCTCACCAGGGTTGCCGCCGAGCACCCTCGTCAGACATGGCTGGGCAGCCGCGAAGGGCTAGGCTTCCAGCGGTAGAAGGGGATCGTAGGGGACGAGCTGGGCAGGGCGAACGGAGTTGCCGGGTCGCCGCGGGAAGGAGCCAGTGGGGCACGACGGCGTCGGGCGGTACGGTTCCTCTTCATCAGGTTCGTCCAAGCAAAGGGGCAGCCGGTTCATTTTCTCTGATCTTTTTTAGGTTTTTTTAGACAAATCGTTTTTAGGTTTTTTTAGACAAATCTTTTTTAGGGGTAGAACGAAGTTTATTGATCAAAAACCACAAATAGTGGAATACATCTCGGATCAGGGGCTGACCAAGCCACAAATGGCGTCCTTGACATAAAGAATATGCAAACTTGGCTAGACTATGAGCATCTCTATTCGACTCTCTACTTTGAAAGATAAAATTACAATTAAACATGGTAGCTCAAATCTTTTTTGAGGTTGTTCGTTTCTCTTGTCGCTGGTGTGATTAAGGTTATCTAAAGAAAAGCTCGTAGTATTATGCATTGTAGCTTATTCCACTCTCTATAGTAGTTCCCTTCGATTACTAGACCGCCATTATGAACCCAAAAAGCCATACCTAGTGAAGGGGATCTCTTCGTTGCTGTCAATGGAAGGATGGAAATTGGTTCTAGAAGAGCCAAGCTAGGGACCTTTTTCTCTTTTACTCGCTGGTCAAAAGGTTATTCTTTGCCAGTAGTTCCCTCCGTAGGAAGAACCGCTAAATGGAGAGGCTCTCTTAGTTACGTTGTGCCCTGACCTGGGCCGGGGCTTGTTCCGATACAATCGGCCCAAAGAGCATCATTGAGTAGGCCTACTAAATATGCATAGAGATACATTAGCCGAGTTTGCTTACAACAACTGCCATCAGTCTAGCATCGGAATGCACCTTTCGAAGCAATCTACAGGAACCTTCATCGTACCCTGATTTTTTGGGGTTGGCATGTACCGATCTACGGCTTACCGAAGCGAAGAAAAGGTTGTATCAAGAAAGGGGGAGGGGTACTATGAGCCCTCTGCCCCACGCATCTAACCAGCAGGAATTGAATAAAAACACCGATATCCATATAGTCCTACAATTATGCGGACCCTCACATTGAAAGAGTGGCCTACTTCCAAGTCAATCACATTAGAGTTTGGGCTTAGCAGGATAGGTGTTTCATTCACAGGAGCTTAGCTCATTTGACTGTCCCAGCCGGTCCCCATGGCCATAAAAAACTAGCGGTTTGACTCTTGCTTGAGTTTGGTAGGTGAGATATTTATTTAAAGATAGAGGTACGATCCTATTTCTTTTCCTTTGTTTTATGCTGGCTGGATGGTGTACTAGCTTGGTTTGGCTGACAATTTTGTTTTTCTGTGAAAGTCCTCCTTCCTGTGGACAAAGATTACATTAGAGGTGCCTCAACCCGAAAGAGGATGATACAATCGATTACGACGTAGCTCTGCTATAAGTGACTTTTGCCAGGTCTAGAGTTCGACTTCTAAAAAGAGAAAGCCACTAACAAAAAAGAAACAAAAGAGGAGGAAGCTAGACTTACCGCTGTTCAAGATACAATGAATCAAATAAATAAGTCTTATGGATGAATGTTTAAGACGGACGATATGACCCTACTAAAAGTCACAAAGCTCACTTCCCTATTAGGATTCAGTGATTCTCACATAGCAGTCTTGGTTTGAAATCCCTTTTGAAACGTGAAATCATAAACAAGTTGGTTGAAGTAGTAATACTATTTTCTAATGAGAATTCCAAGTCGTATGTGTACAGTTATTTTGCTTTTCTAGAATACACAGGATTATTTTGTACTGTCTGGTATAAGTATATACCTTGGGTCCATATATAAAACCAGCTGATTTAGCTCCACCATCGCTGGATATATTTAACACCTATCAGGGCTGCTCCCCAGGCCTAATTGTTTTTTCCTTCGCTGGGAAAATTTCGGTGCTTCTCGCGGATGCAAATTTGTGTTGGAAATATTAGCACTTTTTTGATTAGACTTATCCACGAGTAAACAGTAAGCATGGCATAAAAGGTATGCATCTCATAGCGATACCTAAGCATACTAGCACGTATAGAACATAGAATCGAACCTTCTATGATCAGCACATATACGGCTAGCATAAGTACGAGTAAACGAGGGATGAACAAATCATACCCTCCAGTTGGACAGGCCAACGTGGCGGTGGCAGCAGCAGCCTCGGCGTCGTCCGTGGCCTTCTTCTTAGCGGCGGCGGCGTCGGCCATGGTGTCGATGCATAGGAAGTAGTGGAAGCAGAGGCGAACGGAGTTGGGGACGGATCGGGAGCAGTCGCGTCGAGACGCTCCCCAAAAACCTTATTGCCGTTCTCCCGGGCAGGATCTCGAACGACAGGGTTCCGGAGGCACCTGCTCTCCCGACCAGCCGCGCACGCGGTCGTTGGGATGGGATCACCGGAGGCAGCACAGAGCGAGGAACAATAGATGACGGCTAGGTCACGCGAGAGGGAGTGAGTGAACCGAAGTAGGTTACTTCACTGGCCAGAGCCTTCTTATATAGTTCGTAAGGGAGAAAGTCATGGGCCTTCGACCGAGTCGACCCACTCCCGGCAAGGGAGTCGACGAATCAGTCTCGGCAAGCGTCGCACCCCCGGCAAGGGAGTCGACGAATCCCGGCAAGGGAGTCGATGAATCCCGGCAATGCAAGTCAGCCCACAGTCCAACGTCTTGGACAGTGCACTACAAGAAATATGTCAACTTGTGACCTTCTGTCAGTGACCCTGGAAGAATTGGTCATAGATCTATGACCATTTCAAACCAATTGGTCAAAAGCTGTTGGGGGGGCTCCAAACCCTAAACCATTGCGACCATTTTGGTCAGAAAGGTCGTAATTTCCTTACACGAAATGGTCATAAAGCAAACAGCGCTAGTCCGCTGCCTTATTTCTAGTTGTTAACAACCAATATAGATGGTCATAGCCTTGTAAATTGTGGTGGGTTGCTATGACTAGGCGCCACCTCATCAGTTTTGCCTATGTGTCATGTCCATGTGGCAGTTTTTGCCCTAGGTTGTGAAGCAACCTATATTTCTGTCATTCCCAAAATTCCCAAAAAAATCTCATAAATTCTTTGGGTCATATCTTCGTCAAATATGTAAAACCTTCCTTGCCTAGTTCAAAAATAATTCAAAAACATTCATTTTCCTATTCTGTTCAGAGTAACAGTTTGTGAAGGAAGTACCACTTTGGCATGTCCAAATAGTATCCATTTTCTACAGTGCTTTCCTATGCCCAAATAACCATCCTCCACCAAATGCCAGCTCAATCCATTCATTATTTTGAGCCGAGCTTCAACATTCGTATTTATGTCCAGTGTGGTGGTTTGCAAAGCAAGTACCACCTAGGCTCCTCCTTTTGAGCTGAAATTTTGTGAAGACGGTCTTCTTAGTAACTGATCATACTCAGCCAAAACTCACTCCCATTAGCCATGTACATTTCCCGTACCGCTAATCAAACACTTGGCTTCTTATTCATGTTTGAGCATCGATCGAAATCCTCGTGAGAATCTTATGTTGTGATTTTCTTCCTAGAACCTACCTAGGGAGTGCCCAACCCACTAGACATGCCTAGGCCGCCCAGAACACATGGCAACGCCACGGTCACGCGGTGACCACGTGGCGGGCATGCAAGCTTATGCGCTCTAGAGTTGGGGCCCTCGGCCACCGTCCAAACCTCAATGTCTCTCCATCAAACCATGTATTTCTAATTAAATAGATACTTATTTACCTAGAAATGATTTTTGAAAAAAATAAAGAGCAAACTATGACGCTGCTGCAGTTCAAATTTTACCCGCTTCCAACTGAATCGACGGGAATTTATCTTTTTCACCAAAGGTGGATCAAAAATTTTGACACCCAACCATTTTGTCAATTGTGCATTAAATATGGCCTAGTATTTTATAAAATTTATTAGGTCCAATTTTGCAACAAATATATGGTAGGTCCTTCACAAAAAAACTCATTTCAAGCACTCGGAAAATGGAAAATGGTTTTTTCGTCCAAAGAAAATGAAAACTTCCTTAGGCAACATTGTTTGCCATTTCAATATGCACCCTTGTGCACAATATGATATCATTTGAACAAACTATGCCATTAATGTGGCCATAAGATTGATCATTTGCCTTGAAAGCTATGAATCTTCACACTTGATAGCTCAATTCTAAGAACACTTTTTAAAAATAATTACTGTATTGCAATTTTATTATTTTTCTTGGAAACTTGTTCACATATAATGACACAATGCGAAGGTTTTCTAATTTTTTGATTTTTTTTTAATTTTTTATGCCCGTTTCAAAATGCGGTCAAAACGGCGGGCTTGACCGTTCCTAGCTAGTGGTTGAATATTGGAATTTTTTTTGGTGTTTCTCTGATTAAATAGATACTTATGTACCTAGAAATGATTTTTGGAAATAATAAATAGTAAACTATGAGGCAGCTGCAGTTCAAATTTGACCCGCTTCCAACTGAATCGGCGGGAATTTGTCTTTTTCACCAGAGGTGGATCAAAACTTTTGACACCCAACCATTTTGTCAACTGTGCATTAAATATGTCCTAGTATTTTATAAAAATGATTTGGTACAATTTTGCAACAAATATATGGTAGGTCCTTCACAAAAAAACCTCATTTCGGGCACTCGAAAAATGGAAAATGAATTTTCCGTGCAAAGAAAATGAAAACTCCCTTTGGCAACATTGTTTGGAATTCCAAGATGCACCCTTGTGCACAATATGAGATCATTTGAACAAACTATGCCATGAATGTAGCCATAAGATTGATCGTTTGGGTTGACATACATGAATCTTCACACGTGATAGCTCGTTTCTGAGAACACTTTTTAAAAATAATTACCGTATTACAAGTTTATTATTTTTCCTGGAAACTTGGTCACATATAATGACACAATGCGAAGGTTTTCCAATTTTTTGATTGTTTTTGAATTTTTTATGCCTGTTTCAAAATGCGGACAAAACGGCGGGCTTGACCGTTCCTAGCTAGTGGTTGAATATTGGAATTTTTTTGGTGTTTCTTTGATTAAATAGATACTTATGTACCTAGAAATGATTTTTGGAAAAAAAATATAATAAAGAGCAAACTACGAGGCAGCTACAGTTCAAATTTGACCCGCTTCCAACTGAATCGGCGGGAATTTGTCTTTTTCACCAGAGGTGGATAAAAACTTTTTACACCCAACCATTTGGTCAATTGTGCATTAAATATGGCCTAGTATTTTAGAAAAATGATTTGGTCCAATTTTGCAATAATTATTTGGGAGGTCCTTCACAAAAAACCTCCTTTTGGGCACTCGAAAAATGGAAAAATGGTTCTTTCGTCCAAAGAAAAAGAAAACTTACTTAGGCAACATTGTTTGCCATTCCAATATGCACCCTTGTGCACAATATGAAATCATTTGAACAAACTATGCCATGAATGTGGCCATAAGATTGATCATTTGGCTTGAAAGCCATTGATCTCCACACGTGATAGCTCGTTTCTGAGAACACTTTTTAAAAATAATTGCCATATTACAAGTTTATTATTTTTCCTGGGAACTTGGCCACATATAATGACACAATGCGAAGGTTTCCCAATTTTTTGATTTTTTTTAATTTTTTATGCCCCTTTCAAAATGCTATCAAAACGGCGGGAATGACCGTTCCTAGCTAGTGGTTGAATCTTGGAAAAATTATTGTGTTTCTCTGATTAAATAGATA
Organism: Triticum aestivum; assembly: GCF_018294505.1. Lineage (NCBI taxonomy): Eukaryota > Viridiplantae > Streptophyta > Magnoliopsida > Poales > Poaceae > Triticum > Triticum aestivum. Next base: position 697,693,811 of record NC_057812.1, on the reverse strand, counting down.
CTTATGTACCTAGAAATGATTTTTTTTAATAAAGAGCAAACTATGAGGCACTTGCAGTTCAAATTTTACCCACTTTCTGCTGAATCGGCGAAAATTTGTCTTTTCACGAGAGGTGGATCGAAACTTTTGACATTCAACCATTTTGTCAATTGTGCATTATATATGGCCTAATATTTCATAAAATTGATTTGGTCTAATTTTGCAACAAATACATGATAGCTCCTTCAAAAAGAAAGTCATTTTGGGCACTCAAAAAATAGAAATGAATTTTTCGTTCAAAAAAATTAAAAACTTTTTTAGGCAACATTGTTTTTATTCCAAGATGCAAACTTGTGCAAAATATAATCTCATCTGACCAAACTATTTCAAGATGCAAACTTCTGCAAATATATTCTTTTTTTTAATTTCTCAGGTCACAAAATAGCTGACATGATTTTAACACGTTATTTTTAGTCAACTACGACCAATTTAGATGGTCATAACGTCATACTGCATTATGATTGGTCCATAGACGTGTCATGCGGATCGTGCATCAAGCACCGTTGGATGCTCGCTGATCCAACGGCAGTCCTCGATCCTTCCACACCAACCCTAGCTCTATCC
>NC_057812.1:697674756-697692935 GCF_018294505.1 Triticum aestivum | reverse complement strand
TGCTTTGCCACCGCCCCTACCTTCTCCCCCTCGGCGCAGCACATCTGAAACGAATGAGCGCAACAACTCCCGTAGTCGCCGCCCTCGTCTCCCTCGGCGCTGCGCTTCCCTACCGACGACCTTGATGCCCATCTCCCCCACCGGCGCCGCCCCCACCAACCTTCTCTCTCTCTTTCCTTGGCTGGCGCACGCTTGTGGAGGCAGATCCGCGACGCGCCACCTCCGCCCCGTCGGCGGCGGCGGCTGCTCGTCAACAGCCATGTCCAGAAGCACAGCTTCGCCTGGCCACGACAGATCTGCGCAAGGGCCGCGCTGGGCGAGGAGCCCCCATGCTCGGCCGCCACTTGGTTCGCTGCTCTTCTTTCGGCCGCCGGGAGAGGACCTCGTGACGGAGATGCTACCGGATCCGCGACGGAGGTGCTCGAGGTCGCGCACGGAGACAGGAGGCTGAAATGTTTGAGTTTCCTTTGCTGTCTCCATGCCTAATTACAGGTCTTGCACACCGAATTCTTATTTCGTGCTGCCAAATGATCCTGGCCGTGAATGATCCTTTTGCTATGGCATTCTTGTGCAACATCTTCTGGTAGATTGTATTGCCAAGGATTCAGGATGTTGTGGAGTACTAGTTTATAGTATGTAATTCTTGTATGCTATCCTATTCCTACCAGCATAGAAGTGAAGTGTGTAGGATTGGTATTATGCCCCTGTGTTATTTGTATTCCTCACAGGTTACACGCAGTCAGTCTTCCAAGGTCTGTCATGCGTCCTGCTAGTGTTCACAGCCTTCCAAGTTCATGGGGATCTTGTTTGTTTGTTCATGTGATGATTCTTCTACACATTTCATAGTTTCTTCTACATAGGTGCTACATTTTGGGTAAATCCTGTGCAGATTCTGAGATAGGTTTGTTTCTAGGATTTTGCTGCTGGTGCTGTACACATGATGCTTGCCATTTTTGCCTCTAGAGTCGGTAAACACTCTGTAAACAACTGACAAGAACAGTAGATGTTCACGCCTCTAGTCAAAATGGAGCAAGTTGTGTATGTGTGCATCACTTTATGGTTCAGTTTTGGATGATTGAATCTGGCTGGAGCAAACTCTCTCTTTGTATTGCATCATGTACACATCACTTTTGTTTCTCTAATTGTACAAGAGCACTCCCTCTGCACTCACTCATGTCACATAGATTAGCCTTGAATTTTAACACATTTGTTGTGTTATAATAAACTGCCTTCTATTTGCTGGGGATGTTTACATGTACCACATGAACCAGCTCTTGCTACAAAAGGTTCTGTGGCCCCATTCCATCCTTCTGTTTAAATTTCTGAAATTTATATTCTGTAACTTGGATGGCTATGTTGCATTTGCAATTCTTGCTTTGTTAAATTTGAGGATATGTTGCATTTGTAGTTCTTGCTTTGTTAAATCTGAGATTGATGACAATGGTATATAGAAAGCAAAAAAATTGTTGCCACATAATGATGTTATGGTACCCTCAGCAAGTAATATGCTTGAATCAATATGATTTTTCCTGATTATAATTATCTTATGTTATCGTGATGTTGGCAGGTATATGCGAGTCGACCGTCCGGTGGCAGTCCCTGTGGAACAGGCACTGGACTACTCCCTTGGCGAGGCGTACCTGTGTCATGTGGGTTCTGATCATGTACAGCGGCACTTTCCAGCGTCGACCTGAGCAAACGATGATGCAAGGCTGCTCCTTCTCCTACTGCATGTCTTCATTGACTTGATTCTTCGACATGGAGATATTTAAAGCCTTCACTTGTTCATTGTGTCATCTGTTGATTACTCCTTTGTTTTTTGCAAAGCACGTAATGGTTTTGAGTAGTTGATCATGGCCTGATGGAACGTTCATGTCGTTAGCATGTATATATACACTATTACAGCAACCAGATGCAATCCATTTTATTAAATGCGTTCTGGTTAGGATTTGGTCATGGCATGACTTTGTTGTTCTGTTTTCTATGAATCTAGTCACTACTTCTGGAGGCAAATTATCCTTACTCATATTGAGCTTTCCATCTACTTGAGGCAACTGCAGGATGGTAAAATTGTTGCTTTCTTTCTGCAGTCACGACCAAGAGACAGAGAAAGCATAGGTTGCTCGGGTGCATGCTAGAGGCTAGAGCTGCAGGAGGTTCAGTTACATGCTCTTAGTTTTTTTTCCTTCAATGCTATGTTGTGGTAGCCATGCTGTATGTTTCCAGGTTTTCTAACTATATGCAAAACTTTCTGTAGGCTCGGCGGGAGCATCCTGCTGCTTGGCGGTGGACGACAAGGACTTCCTCGCACACGATTTGTCTTCTAAGATTTACGGCGCCAAGGTAATCTCACTCTCTCTGACCCTGGTAGTCTTGTGAGTACGGTTGCTGTAGATGGTGGTCTGTGTGGATCTTGTTATACTGAGGGTGTTATGCTGGTGGTGGCTTGAAAGAAGGGCAGAAATGCTTAGCAATCTATTTCCTGTAGTATTTAACTGTTTACATTATGAAATGTGTGGACAGTAGGTATGTTTCCCAGGTTATATGGTAATAATTGTACACCTTATCGTTGAGTTTGGTTTGTGTTTATAGAATGACAAGGTTGGTTAATTAAGCCCTGCCTGTATCTTTTAGAGTTTACTTCATTGGTAGCATATTCAGTTGTATTAATTAATATTGTACATGTTGGAGAATTTAGACGATGATAACAAACTGTAACCATGAATACTCAAATAGAAACTTGAACAACCATCTGGTTTAATTTGGTGATGTTCCTCCATGCTAAGAGCTAATCTGCTGCACTATTATTCAACTTACATCGACAATTTTAATTTCGCTGAAATCATGTTTTCTTTTCTATGTTTATCTCCCTGGACAACCACTACTACCTCCGTGTTTTTTTTCATGCTAGCCTATATTGGTGTTTGGCGATCCTGTTCTAATTAATGTGACCAGTTCTGTTACCTTCTGAAAAATTATTGGTGCATTTTTTTTTGTTTCTCAAAAACAAAATAGCTTGCTCATTTAAGTTGTGGCATCCCTACTGTTAGCTTTCATATTGTATCTCTGTTTTCTTGTATGAGAGTATCTCATTTTAACTAGCTGGAGAACAAAAAGCATGGTACTAGCTCAGTTTGTGTTATTACTATAAATAACTATCATTTTCTTGAATGGTCTGTTCATAATATATTTTCCCTAGTTTTTCTGATTCTTCTCTACTGATTCATGTAACAGGGCGACCGAGGAAGCCATGTTGCCGTTTTGTTTATTCCCAGCCCGACTATGGTTGTCCAGCGAGTCCAGCATGTTGTTATTTGCCCCAGTTTTTCTGGTTCTTCTCTATTGATTCATGTAACAGTGCGAATGAGGAACCATTTTGTTTGCTCCCAGCCCGACTATGGTTGTCCAACGAGTCCGGCATGTTGTTCATCTGTCTATGGTCGTCCAACTATTTTGGCATGTTGTTCATGACGCGAGCGGGTGCCTAGTTTGTGGTTGCTTTGGAAGGAGCTTGTAGAGCTTCTAAAGTATTGTATTACACTTGTAGTCGTTACTGTGATTTTCATTGTATTACATGATCTGGTTGCTCTTATTTGGAGTATCATGTGTGTTTTCTATCTCTGCCAATTTAAATAGTAGTTGAAATATAAAGACTGAGCCTGATAGATGGGACCCAGTTACCAGAACCCTGACAAATGGGACCCAGTTACCAGAACCTGACAACAGGGACCCACCTGACTAGTTGACCCATTTAAAAAAATAAAAATGAAACTCTTGAGATAAAAAGGCCATGGCCCAAAAATAAAAAGCCTGTAATGTTGGGCTTGGCCCATGAAGTCGATCAAAAATTAATAGAAAAAATAAATATTAAAAAGGCCGAATTGTTGGGCTCAGCCCATGTAAAACACCGAAGCGGACCGGGCTGAATCTTGTGCCACATCAGCTTGCCACGTTGGATGCCTACGTTGCCTGGGGAGGTTGCTAGTGACCAAAACGCCACAGTAGGAATATTTTGGTCGTAAACGTCCACGACCTTCTCACAGAGAAGGTCGCTATAGTCAGTTTACGACCGCCAGCTTTTGACCTTCTGTTTTTGGTCAAAAAAAGGTCGCAAATGGAAATTTGTGACCTTTCAGTGACCAATAGTGGTGGTCACAAGTTGACATATTTCTTGTAGTGGTGTCCCACATGTTAGCGGCTCGTTAATTAATCCCTGATTAATTAATTCATTCCCGAGCGGCAAAAATAAGCTTCGGCTCGGCTCATTCCCGCAACCCACGGTCCGCACGCGTCGTGACAAGGCGGGCGACGGAGGAGGAGCGCGTGTGTACCACTCCTCTTCTCAAGCTCCCAATGGCAAGTGGTAGAGCAGCCCTTATAAAGGGGTCTCAACTCTGCTAAACTAGCAAGGTGGGACTAAACTTCCCACCACTTGCCATCTCATAGATGGGCCTCAAGATTAACCAGGGATTAGTGTCTTATATGGGCCTAAGCCCATCCATAATCCAACAATCCCCCACCAGATCTCGAGGCACATAAGTTTGTCAACTGTTCCAAACAATGTTTGATATACCAGAATTTTCAGTGGAGACTGTTAAGTTGAACTTCCACCTAGAGCAACAGGATTAGACTTCTTCGCAACTAAACAATGGACTATGCCTTGAATTGTCAGTTTGGCGTGTAGAAGTTTCGCCTATTGTTAGCTGATACATGGTTGCCGTAGGCTAAACCCCACGGGTGGAGCTTATTAGTCATACTCCGTACCTTCTCATGAGCTTACTAGAGATTACCAAATCGCATAGACTGTGACCAGCAGTCGGGCTCACATAGGTGTGTTCCTCCAAAGAATGCTCTGTAGGTTAGCATCTTTCTTACATAAGCTTTGGAACACATTAAGACAAAAGTCAGCCTGCCTTACAGAATTGAGAGTATTACTGCCTCTCCAACGGAGTGGGTTTATTAAGGATACTCTCCTCAGTTGACCGATGGATTGTTTTCCCAGGTCCTAATTCACGGGATGTCCGATCACATAGGTTGGGTTACCCCCATGGCAACTTACGTGGGTCTCATACCCATCTCCCTCGATGCATTTTCTATCACAATCCGTGATAGCCCTTTCGTAAAAGGGTCTGCCAGATTCTTAGCCATCTGGATATAATCCAACACTATTACTCTGGAGTTTCTTGATTTTCTGACAGATTTCAATCTTCTTCTTATGTGCTTTGTGGATTTCATGTTGTCCTTTGAACTCTTAGCCTTGGCAATCACTGTTTGATCGTCACAGTTCATAAGGATAGCCGGCACTGGTTTATCAACCATCGACAAATCCATCAAAAGCTCTCGAAGCCATTCTGCTCCGACGCATGATGTGTCTAATGTTGTGAGTTTTGCTTCCATAGTCGATCTGGTTAAGATCGTTTGCTTGCAAGACTTCCAGGAAACAGCACCACCACCAAGTGTGAAGACATGTCCACTTGTGGCTTTCATCTCATCAGCATCACATATCCAATTCGAATCACTATACCCCTCAATTACCATCGGGTACCCAGAATAGTGAATTCCATAGTTCGCAGTACCTTGCAAATAGCGCATCACTCGCTCAACAGCATGCCAATGCACATCTCCCGGATTTGAAACAAACCGGCTCAATTTGCACACAGCAAATGAGCTGTCAGGACGAGTAGCACATGCTAGGTACATAAGTGAACCAACAATTTGAGAACATCTCAATTGATCTACAGTCGTGCCTTTGAATTTTCGAATCCACACGCTAGGATCATATGGTGTTGCGGAAGGTTTGCAGTCCGAATATCCAAAACGGCTCAAAATCTTCTCTACATAGTGGGATTGCAAAAGTGTAATTCCACCCTCAGAATCTCTCAGTAGCTTGATGTTCAGGATAACATCAGCCACACCCAGGTCCTTCATCTCAAATTTGTGAGATAGAAAAGAATTGACCTCCTCAATGACCTTGAGGCGGGTCCCTCATATCAGTATGTCATCGACATACAGACACAATATAACTCCTTCACCCCCACCATAGCGATAGTATACACATTTGTCAGCTTCGTTCACAACAAAGCCAATAGTTGTCAGAGTAGTGTTGAATTTCTCATGCCATTGCTTAGGCGCTTGTTTCAGGCCATACAAAGATTTCACTAGCTTACACACTTTCCTTTCCTAACCATTTACTACAAAGCCATCCGGCTGTTGCATGTAAATTTCCTCGTCTAGTTCTCCGTTAAGGAAAGTCGTCTTAACGTCCATCTGATGAACGAGAAGACCATGCGAGGCAGCCAAAGCGAGTAACACTCGAATGGTTGTCAGCCTAGCCACAGGTGAATAAGTGTCAAAGAAATCCTCTTCTTCTTTCTGGGTATAACCCTTCGCCACAAGCCTAGCCTTGTACTTCTCAACAGTACCATCGGGCCTAAGCTTCCTTTTGAACACCCACTTACATCCTAATGGTCGACAACCATAAGGACGATCAGTGATCTCCCATGTCCCGTTAGCCAAGATGGAATCCATCTGACTACGGACCGCATCCTTCCAGTAGTCAGCATCTGGAGATGCATAAGCTTCTGAAATGGAGCTGGGAGTATCATCATCCACGAGGTACATGAGGAAATCATCACCAAAGGACATTGCAGTCCTTCGTCTCTTGCTCCTAACAGGAGCAAGATCGTCATCCTCCGTGGAACTCTTATCACTTTTATGTTCATAATATTCCATCGGAATAGCAGGTTCAGGGGTCTCATCAGATTTTAGTCTAGAATTGCTTTGCATGTCTCTCAATGCGAAAATATCCTCAAAGAATGTAGCATCCCTAGACTCTATAATTGTACCGACCTTCTGGTCAGGTACCTCAGATTTCACCACTAGAAATCTATAGCCAACGCTATGCTTGGCATAGCCAAGAAAAACACAGTCCACGGTCTTTGGTCCAAACTTGCGCTTTTTGATTATCGGCACGTTGACTTTCGCTAAATAGCCCCAAGTGCGCAAGTAAGGGAGTGTAGTTCTTTTCTTTTCCCATTGCTCATAAGGAGTAGTCTCATTACCCTTTGTGGGAACTTTATTCAGTACATGACAAGATGTCAATACAGCCTCCCCCCACCATGCCTTGGATAAACCCGATGTATCTAACATGGCGTTAACCAAATCAGTTAGAGTACGATTTTTCCGTTCGGCAATCTCGTTTGACTGGGGTGAGTAGGGAGGCGTCCTCTCATGAATAATACATAGAAGAAAAAATTTGTTTAAGTGTAATAACTCATATAAACCATGTTTAACAATACATAGAAGCTAAATATAGACAAGCTACGATGAAGTTGACTGAAATAATGTTTTCGCTTCTGGTCTTCTCTGTATTGTCATGATGTTTAATGAATAGATTAAAAGGTTTTCTCGCAAAAATATAGTTTATATTGTCCTATATGGGTAAGTAACTTACATAATTGGTAAAAGCATATGCGGAAGGATTCGATACAAAATCTAGGAAGAAGGCCAGCGGAGGAAAATATCATAAGATTTGCATGTAAGCCAAAAATGTCAATATTTAATTACCACTAGAAATTGTTCGGAGATATGGTTTCACTTGCAAGTTAAAGACTACATTGCCTTGGGTCCACTATTTGCAAATATTTAAGCTCCCCACTAGAAGTGCACCTAATGGTCTATGGATAAATCATACTTTATATATTAAATAAGTGAAAAATATACATAATAGTAAAAGAAATCTAGCCACGCAATGCATAGGTCACCCTGCTAGTTTTGTTGAAACAAGTACTATTATTGCATAGGTTATCATTTATCACTATTAGAGTTGCAGTTTACCTTCTCCACGTAGATAATGTTCTTACCTGAAATTGGTAAACCATATGTGCTCTTACCTCAAATTGACATTATAGTGCATTCCAGGCATCAAATTTTACCGCTATTAAAATAGTTGTAACAGTTGACTTCTCTCAGGGATATTAGACAAAATCAGGATACATTCTCCATTATCATCCATGGGTGGCCCTTCACCCTCAGCTACTTTACTAAACAAATAGAGCCCTAGGAGCTTCATCAGGTCATCAGATGGGTGCCAACTCGCACTTGTCCTTGCTGTTGTTTTTGCTCCCGGATAGTCAATAATATCTCATTGCTTCCTTGACCTTACAACGTTTTATTTTATTTTATCTCTCTAAGAGTTGTCTCTTGAAAAATCAAATCATGTAAATTCTACTTCATAAAAAGGTCTACTGCATGACTTGCTGGGATCTGTGCAATCCCTTTGTTTAGACAAAATGATGCATGAATGTATCGGTAAAAAACTTGTGACCGTTGTTAATCTGTCGAAATATTGGTACATCCTGTTGTCTATACTCATTAGATCTCGTTGTTAATTGCATCTGAATTACTACAATGTACTCTGCGTGACAAGCCAGATGACCTGATCTATGTTGCTTGGCTATTTGTAGTTTTTCTGATTGTATTGTCACAACTGTGATCAAAGTTCTTTTCAGTTTAGTTCAATCTGTGAACTAAGATACTATGTCGGCTAAAAGATGGAAAATATTATTTTCTAGATATTTGGACTTCATACTGCAGACGAACTCAGATAGTACATAGTAGACTATGTAATAAGGCTAGGCTGTCAATGTAGTGCAAAGAAAGGTGATGAAAGGTGCTCTCCCATTGAGAGGTATCAAGATTTAGCATCACGTAGTCTTCTTAATAATAGTAAAGCAAGATATGCTAGGAGATGAGCATGCTAGGAAAGGGATCTCCTCCTTTAGCTGGTATCAGGTTAATCAAAGTCTGCTAACACTGGGAAAGGTTCTTCGCCAACTTAGGTTTGTTTGGTTTGTTTTCTTCTTGCAAGAAGTTGTAATCCCAGTGGATTAAATTTTATATAAAGATATCTGTCCTAAAAAATATCAGAGTTTGCACATATTTTTCTCTTTCTTTCGTATATTTCATTTGGTGGTACAGTTTGACGTTTCCCCTTTCTGCTCATTTTGTCTGCTCTTTGAACAATAACAACCTTTCTCAACAAAGGGTAAAAAAAGAATACAAAGGGTAAAAAAACAAGACAAAGGGTAATAGATAACATTAAGATGATACAAATTAAACCTTAGTCTAAACTATTATGTTCCTCTTGCAGCAAGGGAAGAAATGGTCGTATCCCTTACGTAGGCTCAAAGCTGACACGTATATTATAGTCCTCTTTGGGAGGCAATGCAAGAACGGCCATTGTCTGCACCATGAACCCTGCACACACTCATATTGACCAATCCAGGAACACACTTCTGTTTGCGACTTGCGCAAAGGAGGTTGTTACAAATGCATAGGTCAATGTAATGATGTCTGACAAAGCACTACTGAAGTATCTATAAAGAGAGCTTGTAAGATTAGAAAATGAACTGAAATTGCAAGACTAAATAGAACCTTTCAGTTGAGGTCCCCAGGGGCATGTTTCTCCACATTACTTTCTTTTTAGATTGTTGTTGGGTGGTCGATACAGAATCACAGATGCAAAGGTAGAGATGCAGATTTGGAGATTGATCAATAGTTCTTTAATTTATGTGTATTGATAACAAGGATTTAATATCGGAAACAAAATAATTTCGGATGTGACTGAAATATGTGAAATTTCAGTAACTTCGCATATTTCGAAATCTATTTCTGACTTAGAGCTTTCAAATTTCACTTAATCTTAATTAATTATACTTACATAATTTAAATTTATTGTGAAATCAATTTTAATCTGCCTCAAAATTTCGGGGTTAAAAATATTTTGAACCCCACTAAAATATGCGAAATTTCTGAAATTTCACCAAAATTTCCTTGGAATTTATAAGAACTACTCTACTTGATCTGTGCGGATCAATTGTGTGGACATGATGGTTTAAGAAGTGATGTGCATATTGAGGCCTAAAACTTTTATCTGCATTTACAACTTAGTGTCCTCTGTTAAAGAGGTCTCCCATCTTCCTTCATAGCCATGATATGCATTCATGCCTGGTTTAAACAATTTCTGACGCCGTAGGCAAGTTGCGAGACATCCGATCATTTATCGGTCTTTTTTGACCGAGAAAACTCTAGAAAATGCAAAAAAAAATGTCGAAAACCAAACTTGGCATCCTGCTTTGAATTTTTCATACAAACAATGAAAAAATTGGGGTCATTAGACGTATGTCGAGAAACAATGTGCTCTCAAACGGATTCTTCTGGCATACCGGGACACCATATGATGAACATGGTGTTTTTTGGAACATTCTTGAAATGATCACAACTTGCGAGAAGGTGAGGCATGCCCATAGTAGGCCTTCATGCTAGGTATAAAAGACAACAAATTAGACTAATAATTTAAACAGGCACTTAAAAGTATTATTTATAATTTTTAACATAATTAATAAATAAAAAGTGGTGACATTGAAAAAAGTAAACATTTTTCATCAAAAAGCATTGAATAAATGTTTGACGGAAAAAAATTAAAATCATAATTTTGAACATTTCCATGAAAATGTTATTTTGGTATTCCACACAATATTTTAAAATTTAGAACTAGTTTCAAAAGGAATAATAAAGTTCAAAAATGAGAAAAAATAATTAACAAAAAAAGAACTAATAACCAAAAAATAGATAAACAACGCTTACGCCTTGGCCCAACTAGGCGACTGTGTCACACCTGTGAGGCCCTTGTTGGGAATTCTTAAAACTGCTTGCATTTTTAAAAATTCTTCACGTCTTCAATTTTTTTTTGAAAATTTCAAAATTTGTTCAGATTATATTTTCTTCAAATTTAAAAATGTGCCTATTTCCTATTTTCTTTCTAATTTCAAAATATGTACAGCAAAATAAAAAATGTCCACACTTTAAAAAAAACAGAGGCTAAAAAATATTCTTATTTTCAATTTTTGTTCACAAACTAAAAAACAGGATTTCAAAATTGTTCCTGCTTTAAAAAAAATCACAAATCCAAATGGTCGGAGTTTGTAAATTGTTTTAAAAAAATATTCATGTTTTTGAAAAGAAATCTTGTTTTTGATTTTTTTTCTTGTTTTTTCTAAAAAGGTTGGAATTTTAATTTTTATAAACTTGTAACATTTATCGAAAAATGTCTGGAATCCCAAAAGTTCGTCACACTTTTAGAAAATTGTTTTCAAATTTCGGAAATTATTCTTTTAAAAAAAGTTTAGAATTTCATAAATTATTTGCCTTTTCCAAACGTATTCGGCATTTGCAAATTGTTCACTTTTTTATTGAAAAGTTTCGATATTTTTGGCAATTGTTTTATATATGAAGGATGTTGGATCAAATTAAAGGATTGATTGATCTGAGCCTCCTATAACTACATCTTCAATGTTAGAAGAAGCTAAACCTTCAAGGATAAATTTTGAAATGAAAATTAGTGCATAAATAGCAAGTAAAATAGTAAATAACATATGCAAAATGTGGAACTTACCTCCAGAACAAGGTAAAGTGCCTTTGCGTGCGTGATAACCTTGAAAGCACTCTATGATCTTTTATTTTTCAATACTAACAAATATATCTCACCGAATGTAGAATACCATTATATGATTCATCCTCAATCCAGTCTTGATACTGATGTACCGTTTGTTTGTTCATACGCATAATTAGTTAGTTCATTTGTAGCAAGATCTCTAATGTCTGCGTCCAAATCATCAATTGATATTCTCTTACCAAGTCTGGTTCAATATCACATGTCTTGAGTTGATCTGCAATACGAAGGATATTATCACTTGTTCGAGTTGAAGGACCTGCTTCCCGGGATCTCCTGGTTTGAACATGAAAAGAAGATGTCAATGTCTTGCTTCTATAGCAACAAAAATTATTAAATGTCTAAATTGATTTCCATGTATATGCTGAAAAGCAGAAAGAAATAAGAATCAAAGATTATCATCAAACATACAGTGGCATCTAGAAACAAAATTTAGGATTTGGATAGAGGATACCTTTGACCGAAACTACTTCTGTCGTAAATTGCCTCTGTCGCTCTTCCTCTGCATGTAAGGTCGCGTTGCCGGGGTCGCCTCCCCGCCCGCCGCGGTGCAGCCTGCACTCCTGCAGCCTCACCGGGGTCGCCGCCGAGCACCCTCGTCGGACATGGCTGGGCAGCAGCGAAGGGCTAGGCTTCCAGCGGCAGAAGGGGATCATAGGGGATGAGCTGGGCAGGGCGAACGGGGTTGCCGGGTCGCCGCGGGAAGGAGCCAGTGGGGCACGACGGCGTCGGCCGGTACGGTTCCTCTTCATCAGGTTCGTCCAAGCAAAGGGGCAGTCGGTTCATTTTCTCTGATCTTTTTTAGGTTTTTTTAGACAAATCTTTTTTTAGGGGTAGAACGAAGTTTATTGATCAAAAACCACAAATAGTGGAATACATCTCGGATCAGGGGCTAACCAAGCCACAAATGGCGTCCTTGACATAAAGAATATGCAAACTTGGCTAGACTATGAGCATCTCTATTCGACTCTCTACTTTGAAAGATAAAATTACAATTAAACATGGTAGCTCAAATCTTTTTTGTGGTTGTTCGTTTCTCTTGTCGCTGGTGTGATTAAGGTTATCTAAAGAAAAGCTCGTAGTGTTATGCATTGTAGCTTATTCCACTCTCTATAGTAGTTCCCTTCGATTCCTAGACCGCCATTATGAACCCAAAAAGCCATACCTAGTGAAGGGGAGCTCTTCCTTGCTGTCAATGGAAGGATGGAAATTGGTTCTAGAAGAGCCAAGCTAGGGACCTTTTTCTCTTTTACTCGCTGGTCAAAAGGTTATTCTTTGCCAGTAGTTCCCTCCGTAGGAAGAATCGCTAAATGTAGAGGCTCTCTTAGTTACGTTGTGCCCTGACCTGGGCCGGGGCTTGTTCCGATACAATCGGCCCAAAGAGCATCAATGAGTAGGCCTACTAAATATGCATAGAGATACATTAGCCGAGTTTGCTTACAACAACTGCCATCAGTCTAGCATCGGAATGGCACCTTTCGAAGCAATCTACAGGAACCTTCATCGTACCCCGATTTTTTGGGGTTGGCATGTACCGACCGATGGCTTACCGAAGCGAAGAAAAGGTTGTATCAAGAAAGGGGGAGGGGTACTATGAGCCCTCTGCCCCATGCATCTAACCAGCAGGAATTGAATAAAAACACCGATATCCATATAGTCCTACAATTATGCGGACCCTCACATTGAAAGAGTGGCCTACTTCCAAGTCAATCACATTAGAGTTTGGGCTTAGCAGGACAGGTGTTTCATTCACAGGAGCTTAGCTCATTTGACTGTCCCAGCCGGTTCCCATGGCCATAAAAAACTAGCGGTTCGACTCTTGCTTGAGTATGATAGGTGAGATATTTATTTAAAGACAGAGGTACGATCCTATTTCTTTTCCTTTGTTTTATGCTGGCTGGATGGTGTACTAGCTTGGTTTGGCTGACAATTTTGTTTTTCTGTGAAAGTCCTCCTTCCTGTGGACAAAGATTACATTAGAGGTGCCTCAACCCGAAAGAGCATGATACAATCGATTACGACGTAGCTCTGCTATAAGTGACTTTTGCCAGGTCTAGAGTTCGACTTCTAAAAAGAGAAAGCCACTAACAAAAAAGAAACAAAAGAGGAGGAAGCTAGACTTACCGCTGTTCAAGATACAATGAATCAAATAAATAAGTCTTATGGATGAATGTTGAAGACGGACGATATGACCCTACTAAAAGTCACAAAGCTCACTTCGCTATTAGGATTCAGTGATTCTCACATAGCAGTCTTGGTTTGAAATCCCTTTTGAAACGTGAAATCATAAACAAGTTGGTTGAAGTAGTAATACCATTTTCTAATGAGAATTCCAAGTCGTATGTGTACGGTTATTTTGCTTTTCTAGAATACACTGGATTATTTTGTACTGTCTGGTATAAGTATATACCTTGGGTCCATATATAAAATCAGCTGATTTAGCTCCACCATCGCTAGATATATTTAACACCTATCAGGGCTGCTCCCCAGGCCTAATTGTTTTTTCCTTCGCTGGGAAAATTTCAGTGCTTCTCGCGGATGCAAATTTGTGTTGGAAATATTAGCACTTTTCTGATTAGACTTATCCACGAGTAAACAGTAAGCATGGCATAAAAGGTATACATCTCATAGCGATACCTAAGCATACTAGCACGTATAGAACATAGAATCGAACCTTCTATGAGCAGCACATATACGGCTAGCATAAGTACGAGTAAACAAGGGATGAACAAATCATACCCTCCGGTTGGCCAGGTCAACGTGGCGGCGGCAGCAGCAGCCTCGGCGTCGTCCGTGGCCTTCTTCTTAGCGGCAGCGTCGTCGGCCATGGTGTCGTTGCAGAGGAAGTAGTGGAAGCAGAGGCGAACGGAGTTGGGGACGGATCGGGAGCGGTCGCGTTGAGACGCTCCCCAAAAATCTTATTGCCGTTCTCCCGGGCAGGATCTCGGACGACCGGGTTCCGGAGACACCTGCTCTCCCGACCAGCTGCGCACGTGGTCGTCAGGATAGGATCGCCGGAGGCTGCACAGAGCGAGGAACAGTAGATGACGGCTATGTCACGCGAGAGGGAGTGAGTGAACCGAAGTAGGTTACTTCACTGGCCAGAGCCTTCTTATATAGTTCATAAGGGAGAAAGTCGTGGGCCTTCGACCGAGTCGACCCACTCCCGGCAAGGGAGTCGACGAATCGGTCCCGGCAAGCGTCGCACCCCCGGCAAGGGAGTCAACGAATCCCGGCAAGGGAGTTGACGAATCCCGGCAACGCGAGTCAGCCCACAGTCCAACGTCTTGGACAGTGGCCCACATGTTAGCGACTTGTTAATTAATCCCTGATTAATTAATTCATTCCCGAGCGGCAAAAATAAGCTTCGGCTCGGCTCATTCCCGCAACCCGCGGTCCGCACACGTCGTGACGAGGCGGGCGACGAAGGAGGAGGAGCGCGTGTGTACCACTCCTCTTCCCAAGCTCCCAGTGGCAAGTGGTAGAGCAGCCATTATAAAAAGGTCTCAACTCTTCTCAACTATCAAGGTGGGACTAAACTTCCCACCACTTGCCATCTCATTCATGGGCCTCAAGATTAACCAGGGATTAGTGTCTTATATGGGCCTAAGCCCATCCATAATCCAACAATCCCCCACCAGATCTCGAGGCACATAAGTTTGTCAACTGTTCCAAACAATGTTTGATATACCAGAATTTTCAGTGGAGACTGTTAAGTTGAACTTCCACCTAGAGCAACAGGATTAGACTTCTTCGCAACTGAACAATGGACTATGCCTTGAATTGTCAGTTTGGCGTGCAGAAGTTTCGCCTATTGTCAGCTGATACATGGTTGTCGTAGGCTAAACCCCACGGGTGGAGCTTATTAGTCATACTCCATACCTTCTCATGAGCTTACTAGAGATTACCAAATCTCATAGACTGTGACTAGCAGTCGGGCTCACATAGGTGTGTTCCTCCAAAGAATGCTCTGTAGGTTAGCATCTTGCTTACATAAGCTTTGGAACACATTAAGACAAAAGTCAGCCTGCCTTACAGAATTGAGAGTATTACTGCCTCTCCAACGGAGTGGGTTTATTAAGGATACTCTCCTCAGTTGACCAATGGATTGTTTTCCCAGGTCCTAATTCACGGGATCTCCGATCACATAGGTTGGGTTACTCCCATGGCAACTTACGTGGGTCTCATACCCATCTCCCTCGATGCATTTTCTATCACAATCCGTGATAGCCCTTTCGTAAAAGGGTCTGCCAGATTCTTAGCCCTCTGGATATAATCCAACGCTATTACTCCGGAGTTTCTTGATTTTCTGACAGATTTCAATCTTCTTCTTATGTGCTTTGTGGATTTCATGTTGTCCTTTGAACTCTTAGCCTTGGCAATCACTATTTGATCATCACGGTTCATAAGGACAGCCGGCACTGGTTTATCAACCATCGACAAATCCATCAAAAGCTCTCGAAGCCATTCTGCTTCGACGCATGATGTGTCTAATGCTGTGAGTTCTGCTTCCATAGTCGATCTGGTTAAGATCGTTTGCTTGCAAGACTTTCAAGAAACAGCACCACCACCAAGTGTGAAGACATGTCCACTTGTGGCTTTCATCTCATCAGCATCACATATCCAATTCGAATCACTATACCCCTCAAGTATCGTCGGGTACCCAGAATAGTGAATTCCATAGTTCGCAGTACCTTGCAAATAACGCATCACTCGCTCAACAGCATGCCAATGCACATCTCCCGGATTTGAAACAAACCGGCTCAGTTTGCACACAGCAAATGAGATGTCAGGACGAGTAGCACATGCTAGGTACATCAGTGAACCAACAACTTGAGAGTATCTCAATTGATCTAGAGCCGTGCCTTCGAACTTTCGAATCCACACGCTAGGATCATATGGTGTTGCGGAAGGTTTGCAGTCCGAATATCCAAAACGGCTCAAAATCTTCTCAACATAGTGGGATTGCAAAAGTGTAATTCCACCCTCAGAATCTCTCAGTAGCTTGATGTTCAGGATAACATCAGCCACACCCAGGTCCTTCATCTCAAATTTGTGAGATAGAAAAGACTTGACCTCCTCAATGACCTTGAGGTGGGTCCCAAATATCAGTATGTCATCGACATACAGACACAGTATAACTCCTTCACCCCCACCATAGCGATAGTATACACATTTGTCAGCTTCGTTCACAACAAAGCCAACAGATGTCAGAGTAGTGTTGAATTTCTCATGCCATTGCTTAGGCGCTTGTTTCAGGACATACAAAGATTTCACTAGCTTGCACACCTTTCTTTCCTGACCATTTACTACAAAGCCATCCGGCTGTTGCATGTAAATTTCCTCGTCTAGCTCTCCGTTAAGGAAAGTCGTCTTAACGTCCATCTGATGAATGAGAAGACCATGCGAGGCAGCCAAAGCGAGTAACACTCGAATGGTTGTCAGCCTAGCCACAGGTGAATAAGTGTCAAACAAATCCTCTTCTTCTTTCTGGGTATAACCCTTCGCCACAAGCCTAGCCTTGTACTTCTCAACAGTACCATCGGGCCTAAGCTTCCTTTTGAACACCCACTTACATCCTAATGGTCGACAACCATAAGGACGATCAGTGATCTCCCATGTCCCGTTAGCCAAGATGGAATCCATCTGACTACGGACCGCATCCTTCCAGTAGTCAGCATCCGTAGATGTATAAGCTTCTGAAATGGAGCTGGGAGTATCATCATCCACGAGGTACACGAGGAAATCATCACCAAAGGACTTTGTCTCTTGCTCCTAACAGGAGCTTCCTCGTCATCCTCCGTGGAACTCTTATCACTTTTATGTTCGTAATATTCCATCAGAATAGCAGGTTCAGGGGTCACATCAGATTTCAGTCTGGAATTGCTTTGCATATCTCTCATGGGGAAAATATCCTCAAAGAATGTAGCATCCCTAGACTCTATAATTGTACCGACCTTCTGGTCAGGTACCTCAGATTTCACCACTAGAAATCTATAGCCAATGCTATGCTTGGCATAGCCAAGAAAAACACAGTTCACTGTCTTTGGTCCCAACTTGCGCTTTTTGATTATCGGCACGTTGACTTTCGCCAAATAGCCCCAAGTGCGCAAGTAAGGGAGTGTAGTTCTTTTCTTTTCCCATTGCTCATAGGGAGTAGTCTCATTATCCTTTGTGGGAACTTTATTCAGTACATGACAAGATGTCAATACAGCCTCCCCCCACCATGCCTTGGATAAACCCGATGTATCTAACGTGGCATTAACCAAATCAGTTAGTGTGACGCCCGGATAATAATCCAACAAGTCATCCCACGCTAATCATGCCACGTCACCTCGGTTTCTGTTGCTAATCTATCATTAGGTCAAAACCGGTCCAAAATTCAAATTCAAAGTTTGGTAAATAATAACAGTTTTCAAAAATTAAAATAAAAATGTTCGGTTTGTACTAAATATTGCATATATAAATATGATGTAGTAAACACATTTTTATAAAATGGCTAAATAATTTAAAATGAATTAAAAACAGAAAAGGAAAATAAATAAAAGAAAGAAACTAACAAAACAAAAAAAAGAGGGAACCCCCTCCCACGGCCTACTGGCCTAGTTGGCCGACCCATTCGGGCGCAGGCCCAACCGGCCACCCCCTCCCCTTATCCATCCCCCCC
>NC_057812.1:697673898-697674444 GCF_018294505.1 Triticum aestivum | reverse complement strand
GTCCCCTGTGCGCCCATGGCCGCAGCCGCCTGGCGTTGTCCCCTAGCACCCCCTGCTCGCGATGCTCCCCGTTCCGCGCTTACCGAGCTGTTGCGCCGCCGCTTGCCTGCTCCCGCACCTCGCTCTGCCCCGCCGCCAAGCATCACCGTCGTCCCCGCGCCGTGAGGCCATGTCCGGCCACTCCGTCGTCGTCCACTACATCGTAATCGAGAAGAAGAACGAGCTGGGATGCGCCAAGTCAAGCAGATCGACTTCAGCTACCCGCTTCAGCCGCCGGCGTTCATCATCGACTACTCGAACCCCTGCTGCTTCTAAGCTTTCGCAGAGCCTCCATGAGCTCCCTATGTGAGCTTCGTTCGTTTTTCTTCTCCCTACTACTCGAACCCCTACTGCTGCTTGCTGTTGAAGTTGCCATCGCTCCGGTCATCGCCTCGCCCACTGGACCTCACCGCTGCCCGCATGGCACGCCATCGCGCGCGCGCACACACGCGCCACGGTCCCGCTGCTCGCCCGTCTCCAGCCTCCTTCGCTCAGGGCCGCGGCCCC